>NC_056750.1:278956778-279185306 GCF_019279795.1 Protopterus annectens | reverse complement strand
AGATGGAATACTAGTGCATTCAGACAAATATGTGGAGCAAAAATAAGAATACAACTGCATTCAGACAAATATGTTGAGCAAAAGAAGGAATACAACTGCAGTCAGACAAATATGTGGAGCAAAAGAAGGAATACAACTGCATTCAGACAAATATGTGGAGCAAAAGAAGGAATACAACTGCATTCAGACAAATATGTGGAGCAAAAGAAGGAATACAACTGCATTCAGACAAATATGTGGAGCAAAAGAAGGAATACAACTGCATTCAGACAAATATGTGGAGCAAAAGAAGGAATACAACTGCATTCAGACAAATATGTGGAGCAAAAGAAGGAATACAACTGCATTCAGACAAATATGTGGAGCAAAAGAAGGAATACAACTGCATTCAGACAAATATGTGGAGCAAAAGAAGGAATACAATACAACTAAATTCAGACAAATATGTGGAGCAAAAGAAGGAATACAACTGCATTCAGACAAATATGTGGAGCAAAAGAAGGAATACAATACAATTCAGACAAATATGTGGAGCAAAAGAAGGAATACAACTGCATTCAGACAAATATGTGGAGCAAAAGAAGGAATACAACTGCATTCAGACAAATATGTGGAGCAAAAGAAGGAATACAATACAACTAAATTCAGACAAATATGTGGAGCAAAAGAAGGAATACAACTGCATTTAGACAAATATGTGGAGCAAAAGAAGGAATACAACTGCATACAGACAAAAATGTGGAGCAAAAGAAGGAATACAACTGCATATAGACAAATTTGTGGAGCAAAAGAAGGAATATTATTAAAATAAATTCAGACAAATATGGTAGCAAAAGAAGGAATACAACTGCATTCAGACAAATATGTGAGCAAAAGAAGGAATACAACTGCAGTCAGACAAATGTGTGGAGCAAAAGAAGGAATACAACTGCATTTAGACAAATATATCGAGCAAAAGAAGGAATACAACTGCATTCAGACAAATATGTGGAGCAAAAGAAGGAATACAACTGCATTCAGACAAATATGTGGAGCAAAAGAAGGAATACAACTGCATTCAGACAAATATGTGGAGCAAAAGAAGGAATACAACTGCATTCAGACAAATATGTGGAGCAAAAGAAGGAATACAACTGCATTCAGACAAATATGTGGAGCAAAAGAAGGAATACAACTGCATTCAGACAAATATGTGGAGCAAAAGAAGGAATACAACTGCATTCAGACAAATATGTGGAGCAAAAGAAGGAATACAACTGCATTCAGACAAATATGTGGAGCAAAAGAAGGAATACAACTGCATTTAGACAAATATGTGGAGCAAAAGAAGGAATACAACTGCATTCAGACAAATATGTGGAGCAAAAGAAGGAATACAACTGCATTCAGACAAATATGTGGAGCAAAAGAAGGAATACAATACAACTAAATTCAGACAAATATGTGGAGCAAAAGAAGGAATACAACTGCATTCAGACAAATATGTGGAGCAAAAGAAGGAATACAACTGCATTCAGACAAATATGTGGAGCAAAAGAAGGAATACAACTGCATTCAGACAAATATGTGGAGCAAAAGAAGGAATACAACTGCATTCAGACAAATATGTGGAGCAAAAGAAGGAAGGAATACAACTGCATTCAGACAAATATGTGGAGCAAAAGAAGGAATACAACTGCATTCAGACAAATATGTGGAGCAAAAGAAGGAATACAACTGCATTCAGACAAATATGTGGAGCAAAAGAAGGAATACAACTGCATTCAGACAAATATGTGGAGCAAAAGAAGGAATACAACTGCATTCAGACAAATATGTGGAGCAAAAGAAGGAATACAACTGCATTCAGACAAATATGTGGAGCAAAAGAAGGAATACAACTGCATTCAGACAAATATGTGGAGCAAAAGAAGGAATACAACTGCATTCAGACAAATATGTGGAGCAAAAGAAGGAATACAACTGCATTTAGACAAATATGTGGAGCAAAAGAAGGAATACAACTGCATTCAGACAAATATGTGGAGCAAAAGAAGGAATACAACTGCATTTAGACAAATATGTGGAGCAAAAGAAGGAATACAACTGCATTCAGACAAATATGTGGAGCAAAAGAAGGAATACAACTGCATTCAGACAA
The DNA here is from genome assembly GCF_019279795.1 of Protopterus annectens. NCBI lineage: Eukaryota > Metazoa > Chordata > Ceratodontiformes > Protopteridae > Protopterus > Protopterus annectens. The sequence continues at coordinate 279,183,166 of NC_056750.1, read as the reverse complement.
ATATGTGGAGCAAAAGAAGGAATACAACTGCATTCAGACAAATATGTGGAGCAAAAGAAGGAATACAATACAACTGCATTCAGACAAATATGTGGAGCAAAAGAAGGAATACAACTGCATTCAGACAAATATGTGGAGCAAAAGAAGGAATACAACTGCATTCAGACAAATATGTGGAGCAAAAGAAGGAATACAACTGCATTCAGACAAATATGTGGAGCAAAAGAAGGAATACAATACAACTAAATTCAGACAAATATGTGGAGCAAAAGAAGGAATACAACTGCATTTAGACAAATATGTGGAGCAAAAGAAGGAATACAGTACAACTGCATACAGACAAAAATGTGGAGCAAAAGAAGGAATACAACTGCATTTAGACAAATATGTGGAGCAAAAGAAGGAATACAACTGCATTCAGACAAATATGTGGAGCAAAAGAAGGAATACAACTGCATTCAGACAAATATGTGGAGCAAAAGAAGGAATACAACTGCATTCAGACAAATATGTGGAGCAAAAGAAGGAATACAACTGCATTCAGACAAATATGTGGAGCAAAAGAAGGAATACAACTGCATTCAGACAAATATGTGGAGCAAAAGAAGGAATACAACTGCATTCAGACAAATATGTGGAGCAAAAGAAGGAATACAACTGCATTCAGACAAATATGTGGAGCAAAAGAAGGAATACAACTGCATTCAGACAAATATGTGGAGCAAAAGAAGGAATACAACTGCATTCAGACAAATATGTGGAGCAAAAGAAGGAATACAACTGCATTCAGACAAATATGTGGAGCAAAAGAAGGAATACAACTGCATTCAGACAAATATGTGGAGCAAAAGAAGGAATACAACTGCATTCAGACAAATATGTGGAGCAAAAGAAGGAATACAACTGCATTCAGACAAATATGTGGAGCAAAAGAAGGAATACAACTGCATTCAGACAAATATGTGGAGCAAAAGAAGGAATACAACTGCATTCAGACAAATATGTGGAGCAAAAGAAGGAATACAACTGCATTCAGACAAATATGTGGAGCAAAAGAAGGAATACAACTGCATTCAGACAAATATGTGGAGCAAAAGAAGGAATACAACTGCATTCAGACAAATATGTGGAGCAAAAGAAGGAATACAACTGCATTCAGACAAATATGTGGAGCAAAAGAAGGAATACAACTGCATTCAGACAAATATGTGGAGCAAAAGAAGGAATACAATATAACTGCATTCAGACAAAAATGTGGAGCAAAAGAAGGAATACAACTGCATTCAGACAAATATGTGGAGCAAAAGAAGGAATACAACTGCATTCAGACAAATATGTGGAGCAAAAGAAGGAATACAACTGCATTCAGACAAATATGTGGAGCAAAAGAAGGAATACAACTGCATTCAGACAAATATGTGGAGCAAAAGAAGGAATACAACTGCATTCAGACAAATATGTGGAGCAAAAGAAGGAATACAATACAACTAAATTCAGACAAATATGTGGAGCAAAAGAAGGAATACAACTGCATTCAGACAAATATGTGAGCAAAAGAAGGAATACAACTGCAGTCAGACAAATATGTGGAGCAAAAGAAGGAATACAACTGTATTTAGACAAATATGTGGAGCAAAAGAAGGAATACAATACAACTAAATTCAGACAAATATGTGGAGCAAAAGAAGGAATACAACTGCATTCAGACAAATATGTGGAGCAAAAGAAGGAATACAATACAACTAAATTCAGACAAATATGTGGAGCAAAAGAAGGAATACAACTGCATTCAGACAAATATGTGAGCAAAAGAAGGAATACAACTGCATTCAGACAAATATGTGGAGCAAAAGAAGGAATACAACTGCATTCAGACAAATATGTGGAGCAAAAGAAGGAATACAACTGCATTTAGACAAATATGTGGAGCAAAAGAAGGAATACAACTGCATTCAGACAAATATGTGGAGCAAAAGAAGGAATACAACTGCATTTAGACAAATATGTGGAGCAAAAGAAGGAATACAACTGCATTCAGACAAATATGTGGAGCAAAAGAAGGAATACAACTGCATTTAGACAAATATGTGGAGCAAAAGAAGGAATACAATACAACTGCATTCAGACAAATATGTGGAGCAAAAGAAGGAATACAATACAACTAAATTCAGACAAATATGTGGAGCAAAAGAAGGAATACAACTGCATTCAGACAAATATGTGGAGCAAAAGAAGGAATACAATACAACTAAATTCAGACAAATATGTGGAGCAAAAGAAGGAATACAACTGCATTCAGACAAATATGTGAGCAAAAGAAGGAATACAACTGCAGTCAGACAAATATGTGGAGCAAAAGAAGGAATACAACTGCATTCAGACAAATATGTGGAGCAAAAGAAGGAATACAACTGCATTCAGACAAATATGTGGAGCAAAAGAAGGAATACAACTGCATTCAGACAAATATGTGGAGCAAAAGAAGGAATACAACTGCATTCAGACAAATATGTGGAGCAAAAGAAGGAATACAACTGCATTCAGACAAATATGTGGAGCAAAAGAAGGAATACAACTGCATTCAGACAAATATGTGGAGCAAAAGAAGGAATACAACTGCATTCAGACAAATATGTGGAGCAAAAGAAGGAATACAACTGCATTCAGACAAATATGTGGAGCAAAAGAAGGAATACAACTGCATTCAGACAAATATGTGGAGCAAAAGAAGGAATACAACTGCATTCAGACAAATATGTGGAGCAAAAGAAGGAATACAACTGCATTTAGACAAATATGTGGAGCAAAAGAAGGAATAAAATACAGCTAAACTCAGACAAATATGTGGAGCAAAAGAAGGAATACAATACAACTAAATTCAGACAAATATGTGGAGCAAAAGAAGGAATACAACTGCATTTAGACAAATATGTGGAGCAAAAGAAGGAATACAACTGCATTCAGACAAATATGTGGAGCAAAAGAATAATACAACTGCATTCAGACAAATATGTGGAGCAAAAGAAGGAATACAACTGCATTCAGACAAATATGTGGAGCAAAAGAAGGAATAAAATACAGCTAAACTCAGACAAATATGTGGAGCAAAAGAAGGAATACAACTGCATTCAGACAAATATGTGGAGCAAAAGAAGGAATACAACTGCATTCAGACAAATATGTGGAGCAAAAGAAGGAATACAACTGCATTTAGACAAATATGTTGAGCAAAAGAAGGAATACAACTGCATTCAGACAAATATGTGGAGCAAAAGAAGGAATACAACTGCATTCAGACAAATATGTGGAGCAAAAGAAGGAATACAACTGCATTTAGACAAATATGTGGAGCAAAAGAAGGAATACAACTGCATTCAGACAAATATGTGGAGCAAAAGAAGGAATACAACTGCATTCAGACAAATATGTGGAGCAAAAGAAGGAATACAACTGCATTTAGACAAATATGTGGAGCAAAAGAAGGAATACAACTGCATTCAGACAAATATGTGGAGCAAAAGAAGGAATAACTTACAGCTAATATACAACTGCATTCAGACAAATATGTGGAGCAAAAGAAGGAATAAAATACAGCTAAACTCAGACAAATATGTGGAGCAAAAGAAGGAATACAACTGCATTCAGACAAATATGTGCAGCAAAAGAAGGAATACAATACAACTAAATTCAGACAAATATGTCGAGCAAAAGAAGGATTACAACTGCATTTAGACAAATATGTCGAGCAAAAGAAGGAATACAATTGCATTCAGACAAATCTGTCGAGTAAAAGAATAATAAAACTGCATTCAGACAAATATGTGGAGCAAAAGAAGGAATACAACTGCATTCAGACAAATATGTGGAGCAAAAGAAGGAATACAACTGCATTCAGACAAATATGTGGAGCAAAAGAAGGAATACAACTGCATTCAGACAAATATGTGGAGCAAAAGAAGGAATACAATACAACTAAATTCAGACAAATATGTGAAGCAAAAGAAGGAATACAACTGCATTCAGACAAATATGTGGAGCAAAAGAAGGAATACAACTGCATTCAGACAAATATGTGGAGCAAAAGAATAATACAACTGCATTCAGACAAATATGTGGAGCTAAAGAAGGAATAAAATACAGCTAAACTCAGACAAATTTGTGGAGCAAAAGAAGGAATACAACTGCATTCAGACAAATATATGGAGAAAAAGAAAAATACCACTGCATTCAGACAAATATGTGGAGCAAAAGAAGGAATAAAATACAGCTAAACTCAGACAAATTTGTGGAGCAAAAGAAGGAATACAACTGCATTCAGATAAATATGTGGAGCAAAAGAAGTAATACAATACAACTAAATTCAGACAAATATGTGGAGCAAAAGAAGGAATACAACTGCTTTTAGACAAATATGTTGAGCAAAAGAATAATACAACTATATTCAGACAAATATTTGGAGCAAAAGAAGGAATACAATTCAGACAAATATTTGGAGCAAAAGAAGGAATACAACTGCATTCAGACAAATATGTGGAGCAAAAGAAGGAATACAATACAACTGCCTTCAGAACAGCAGACTGAAATAAGCAATGAGCAGAATTCAGAAATAATCCAGTTGTGAGTGGTAAGGCTATAGCAAAAAGGGCCATTAGAAGTGATTGTGGAAACCAACAATTTGCAAACATATTAGCCACGATGAGGAAAGACCTTACTATCAGCTAATTTGCTTATATCCAAATCACTTGGTGATTAGAGCAAGTGCTATGAAGCACTTGGCTAAGATAATCACTGCAGGTGACAAACACACACACACACACACACACACACACACACACACACACACACACACACACACACACACACACACACACACACACACACACACACACACACACACACACACACACACACACACACACAGTAAACTTCCAAATAAACTTTTGGTCAAATACATTCCCTCCAGTACATTTCTTTTGTGTATGTACCTTTAACTCCCAGTGGGAGTGGGTTAAGCCTTTAGAAAATAAAGTTATCACCTTACATTTCTAAGAAATACTCGGTGACAGAGGTCAAATGAAAATAACATTGTGTTTGCCATCATGCATGCTTCAAGATAAGATATTCTGATACCTTGTATGCAGCATGGTTTTGGAATTATTAAGGCAAATATGAACAAGCCGTATTTGACACTTTGAGGTGCAGTAGGAGGTAACTGCAGAAATGCCTGGAGGTGCACTCGGCTGTAATGAGCTGGCAGTGGTGATCTGTGCAGCCAAGTGATTCTACACATTACTCATTTGCATAAATCACTTACCACAATCATTTTGGCGGGACAACACAGGAATCATTATTACTATATGTTTCCCCCCCCCGGTATGTCTCACTTACATTTGGGAAAAGTTAGGAAGAGACAGCCCACCATGGTGCTGTACCCATTTGAGTAAATGCACTGCAGTTGGGCTGCCTCTGAAGTGGAAATGGCTACTGCCATTTGTAAATAGGGCACACCACTGGCAGTAATATTTATAAATTCCAGGGAATATCAATAATAAGGCAGAGAACAACACATAATTAATGTGGCAGAAAAGAGACAATGGCTGGGAATGGATGGGTCATGATATGAATACAATGAATTTAAAACACTAACACAAGGAAAAGGAAATTATGTGAAACTGCCACGGTCATTAAGGATTAGGAAGCAAAAGGCAGGACAGTGGTTTGCAGGATCACAAATCAGCAACCCATCCTTGTCCTGAATCAATCACAGTAATAATGTATCTGATTTACTTATTTATTTATTAGTTTGTGCTTAACTAGTGATATCCATCAGAGTAATGCTGTTTTTATGATGAATCGTGATTAGACAAGCTCATACTCTTTTGATATACTATCAGATTAATATGCTAAGATACATAGTACTTAAAATGCATTTATAAACAACACAGCTGTAAGCAACTTAAAATAGTCCCTATACTTTAAAGAATGTTAAAGTGAAGGAACAGTAAGGTGGGCTCTGTAAGTATATCTTTGCAGTGTTGCAGGCATTTTAGACCCCCTGGAATTCTTCACATGGAATGCAACTTCTGCAACCCATGTGTTCACATGGTATGCAACTTCTGCAACCTATGTCATCACTTGGTATGCAGCTTCTGCAACCCATATGTTCACATGGTATGCAACTTCTGCAATCCATGTGTTCACATGGTATGCAACTTCTGCAACCCTTGTGCTCTCATGGTATGCAACTTTTGAAACCCATGTGTTCACATGGTATACAACTTCTGTAACCCATGTGTTCACATGGTATGCAGGTTCTGCAACCGATGTGTTCACACTGTATGCAGGTTCTGCAACCCATGTGTTCACATGGAATGCAATGTCTACACCCAGACCTTTGTTTTCACTGTTAAAATCGCCTGGAAACTGTCAGGTTGTCACTTCTATTGGAGATATGCTGGTTCATACAGATTTTAAACAGAACAATAGTTAATGAAGGGTTTGCAACAGGAGCCACAAAACAGCACAGACACCCACCAGCCAACACATACCTCTCTCAAAGCACAAAGTGCATATGATAACATACATTGTGCATTACAAGTACACAGATGTCGCTATGTGGCATATGACACAGATGGAAACAAAATATTGTATTTGAACAGCATATATTCATGTTCAAATGTGCATAGCACTTCAGAAATACCCAAAGATCTCACCTCCTCAGACCTCACCTCCTCAGACATCAACCTAAATGGTCTTTAAACATACCCATTCTGAGTACAACTTATTGACTTGACTAAACAAATGCAGATATTTTAACAAAATATTACATATAACTGTGACCAGTAGAAACAGATCACACTTTGACTTTAGACACATGCCAGTTCACTAAATATAAACATTTTAATGGAGTCACAGACTGATTCTACAAGTGTAACCATTTTAACACATTTGAACATATAAAAGCTCTGTGACTCGCTCCCATGGAGCAGCACGTCTTTATATAGAGCCTTATGAAAATAAAGGTCAAGCAACTACTACCTACTGATCCACCGTAAACAAGTTAAAACATCAGAAACTATGAAAGCACTTCAACAGACTCTAATCTTTAAAGAGTTACACACTGCACATAAGTGCTGTTAGTAATTTCATGGGACTTCAGAAGCACAAAGTTCAAATAGTTCACTATAAAGTGGGAGAGGTTTGAAGGGAGTTGATGCTATTATCGAGAAGTACAGTGAGATACAAACATGAAATCAATAATTTTTTCAATAAACTGCTGGAGTATGAAGAAGGGCCGGAAGACCTCAAAACAGACACTGATCAGCATCAGTTCCATATAGTTACTACATAAAAAAATCAGTTATTATAACAGTAGCAGTGATGTTTTGATGCAGTGTTCTTAACTTAATTAGTGTTCTTAACTTAATTACTTAATGTGTAAAGTTGGTTGTAACAGTATAGTTCCAAATGGCACCAGGAAATTAGGGTAGGCAGTTCTATTTTCTAAAAAAAAGATCTGTCACTAGAGGTGTACCCCAGGGTTTGTTCCTTGGGCCATCTCTCTTTGGTATTTACTTCTTGTAGGTGAAAGCAAATGTTAAGGGTGTATGGCTGATTATGTCTGCCGCTAACTGTAAACTTGGTGTTACCATGAATTCCCTAGAGGACACATTCATAAGTCCAGTGTCAGCATAAACACCCAATTAAGGGATCTCAATCCCTTTTGGAACATAAACAGGACATATCGGAGGGATAGGTATTGTCGCTCGTTTGTCTCTAATACAAATAATAAGAAGGCTTGGGATTTTGTTTAGATGCTTTAATAAATACAAACACATCAGGATGAATAATAGCATCTTTAAATATGAACAAACTAACAAACAGAGCTTACATATATACATGTTCACATCTCAACAGCTAACTACAACAAAATGGCAGTCAGGCTTGCACGTGCTCAGTATTTATATTCTAGTGCAAGCCCTTGGATATCTTCTTAAAAGTATATACACACATATTGATCTACAGGTATGTATTACAAAGAATACAGCTCTTATGGAACCTTTAAAGAAAACTCTGTTCAAACAAAATTTGAATGACTGGATGGGGAAGAATAAATTCACCTCTTTATTGAAAGAGACAAAAAGTAAACGTCCAAACATGTCCTTGTTCTTTCTACCTCTGGGTTATTAACAGACAAAATATAAGGGCTAAAAAGTACCAAGAGAATGTAAAGGTGGGCTTCTTAAGATCCTCACTGACCTATAGCCTTGTAAGTATCCCTGAACCTAAGTACATATGGACCTCTGTAATTAACAAACAAGGAATCAAACTGATAAAGTAACATTAGGTTGCAGAAGGCAGCATCTAGAATGTGATTAACAGTAATTAATTTGCATATAAAGTGTGCTGAATGTAAGCTGTTACTGTAAAATTGACAGCACGTCACCAATGCTGTTTATCACGGATTTTGCTACTGTCAGGCATTCAGTCCCCACCAAAAGCTGCACAATAGTCAAGTTTACAAGGAAGAATCTGCATGCACTGCACAACAGGTCATAAAAAATTAATAGCGTGCAGTTATAGTTGCAGTGTTATAAAAGACTGTTTCCCCAAAGAGACTGGATGTTAAAAATGTGTTTATAATTCTAAAATGCACTGAAAAATTCTTTAGCAGCCTTATCTCATGAATGAAACTTTCCTTGTAGGAGATGTGACAGCTAAGTACCCATTTGTATGTGCAGTAACTGAGAAAACGTTCATTAGCTCTTGGAGTCATTCTCTCTGCAGAGAAACATTAGATGTTCTGGAATGACTAACAGTAGAAGCACAAGATGGCCATTGTCTAAGCTGTAAATCAGGAAGTGAAGATACAAAAATGTACATAATGAATTATTTATTAGCTAAATTGGTGGTGGTGCTGTGGTAGCGTTGTCGCCTCACAGTTAGACGTTGCACATTCGATTCTCAGTTAGAGCATCTTCTGTGTGTTGACATGCATGAATGGGCGTTCCTTCATTGAAGGTTGTGCGTTAGGCTCGGCAAGCCAGCATGTAAAAATCTACTGCCAATCATTAGCGGACCGAAGTTCCGCTGTGGCGACCCCTAACAAAAAGCCGAAAGACAGACTGAGATAGACTTGTATTTGGTGGTGAAGGCTGCATGCTCTCCTGTAATCCTAGATTAGGTTTGAAAGTAAAAATTCTATAGCTTGAGGTTAGTTGTTACTGCATTTTTGCAGAGGTGCTATAAAGATTAATGTCATGTTTCTCCTTCAGTAAAGTGGACTCAACTTTCTTGAATGTATCCTTACTTGTACATAGTTCCTGCAAGGTGGTAAAATACTAAGCCAATTATACCCTGAAAGTATTCACTGATTTCCATATCGGATACTATGTATTTGGAAACGTACAGACATTTGTTCATGTTTCAAGTCCCTGTCCATGACAATATGAAGAAATATAAAGAATGTCAATGAGGGAAGTTTCATTTGTAATTACAAAATATTCTAAGGGGGCACTGCTGAGTTGCAAGGAAAAAATGGCTTTCTAGTGTGGTTATTCCATTGCTGGCCACCATGGAAAGGGAAAGCAGATGGAAAAAGTGGACATATTTATTTGGAAAATGTGGTGGTGAGTAGGAACATCTATAGGGATCATGATGGGACTATGTTTTATTGAAGAGTTACAGCAGCATGGAGACATAGTCTGATAAAATTCTGAAGAACCTCTGAGGCCTAACTGCTGAAATGAAGAGCCCTGAGGGCGGAGTTTGATGAAGTAAAGAAGGGGTCAGACTTTCACATGATGCTGTATCTGTAGTAGAGGATACGGTAGACAAATTGGAGTGGTGTCTGCTGTGTTTCTTGATGTTGTAGTGAAAATGCAATAATGTGCCCTGAACAATTTAGTATTGTACGTATTTATGTATGTGCTACTACTCTTGAGGTTGTGTTGAAAATGCACATTAAACAACCTACAATTGTGCCTGTATGATATGTTCAAGTTAAGGTCCAGGCTGTGGCTGAAAAGGGTCTGTGGACCATTTCTCTTATGTTGCTAACAAAAGTAAATGATGTAAAATAAACTAAAATAAAAATGTGCACAGTAGTTGGAGATTTAAATAAAAGACATACCAGTAAATACAGAAGTGATTGTGGTAAAATATGAGGCTCTGAAAAGTAGATATTCCAGGGAAAATATAAGGGCAATCAGACTGGTTGAGAGAGTTTAAGGGCAGGATCCAGTATTGTGTATAATGTGATGGATCAAATAAATCATGGTAGAGGTTTCCCTGCTTAGACTGCCAAGCTGACAGAGCCCACAGGGTGTGGGGATGCAGCCACCAGCTGGGAAGCCATGGCAGTTAATATCAGTCGGCTACCACAGGCTGGGGAGGCAGCCACCAGTTGGTAAGCTGTGGCAGTTATTATTAGTCAGCTATAGATCTAAGGAGTGAAAGGTGAGGCAGGAAGTGTTGATAAAGGGCCGTGTTATGGCTGGCATGCATGTCAAAGTCCTTGAGGACTTTTTCTCCAATATATATGAGGTGAAAACAAATGGCATATGCAATGTGGAATATGGAAAGTTTGGTTAACTGGCATTGTTAAGAGCCACCTGAAAGAGGCAGGTGTTCTAGGCTGCAATGACACCAGAATAATAAGAGGAAAACAGAAGTGGTGGCTGTACCCAAGGGTGATGAGCATTACCTTAAATGACAGACTGAATCAGCAGTTGTTCAATGTGGCAGGAAGGGATGACTGGCTGCTTAAAATAGTAGGAAATGGATTTGGAGGTGGTTCTCTCTCAAGGAACGGAAAAAAAAGTTCAATATTTTCTTTTAATTTGTAGAAAACTGCTTGCAACAATTGTAGGTAAGAGCTTCTTACAGTTTAAACAATGCACGAAAAACTAAAGTGCTTCTGTCCTGACCACAAATGCAGTACTGGCATTCAGTTTTGAATGCTGGCAATGCACTTAAGACATATCAGCATCTGCCAATTGCACTCCCTAACATTTTGCACCCAAGGAGGCTGCCTCTTTGCCCGACCCTACACACATCTGATACTGAGGCACTGCTTTCAGTGATGATATGGTACTGCTCAAGACTATGTTCTTTGTTCTAGCCTTAAAGAGCCCCATCATGCCACTCTTCATATAGTCCAAGGGATGCACTGGATGTCATTCACACTCACATGAAAAATGACCATGTCAAACTCATACAGTGAACGGATTTGAGTGCCCTGGTGATAAAGTGGATTTTAGCACCTGAGAGGCAGCTGGTTCTCACTCTTTCTTGGCTCAGCTTTGCGAGTGGTCCATCAGAATGCTAAATAATGGAGTCACATATGACAACTATCTTACCATGATGAATGGCCTGCTTTTGCAGCCTAATGGCCTTAACCAAACTACCCTGGTGACTCGTCGGTGGTCGTAGAAGAGGCTATATATGGTATAGAATGGTTGTTGGTGTTTTGTCAAGGTTTGACTTACATACACACTTCTATAGTGACATTTCTAGGAGGACATTTTGGTTTGTGTAGTGATTGTTGGAATGCTACTGTACTGAAAAGATTTAAATTTGTCTTGCAGTATGACATTGTGATACTAATATGGATATTGATAACTAGTTTGTGCAAGATGCTTGCCTTCAGTTTTAATAAGTATTTGTAATTCTCACATGTGGACTCATTCTTTGGTAATAGTACAAGTTGTCAATAAATTATCAATAAGTTTGTGGTAGTTTATACACTGCCTCATGGTACCTAGTGCTAGAAGGCTGACAACAGATGGGGCAGGGCCAGAGACAGACTGAAGACCCCTGATTGATCTACAAATGGAATTTCATGACTCTTGGGTTTTTCTATTATGAGTAATTTCTAGTCCTGAGTTTATTTTTTGGTTTCTGGGTTCTTTTACAAATGGCAAGAGACTACCACCTATCCCACCAGCTTTGAACGAAGGAAAAGTAGTATACCCCACAATTTCTGACATGAATTTTAGATCTTTAAGCAATGTTTTGGTTAATGGCTGGTTAGCTCAGTTGGTTCAAGCATGGTGCTAATAACAAAAAAGCCATGGTTGAAACCCCATATGGACCAAATTCAAATTTGCTGCTTTGGCAGTTAGCACAGAAATAAAGCTCTAACTTGTTTTAAGAGGTGATGCTTGTGGCAAGGATGCAGAGTTTGAATCTTTCCCCCATCATTTACCTACTGTGTGACATTGAGCAAGTCACTTAACCAGGCACTAGTTTGGAGCAATTGGGAATTTGATTTAGGCTCCTTAATGGTCTCTTGGACTGCTGCCTAGTAACTATGAACCTGCACCTGTACAGTTAAGATCATTCTCCAAATGCAGAAAAGCTTCTCAATCTACTATTGTATTTTTATACAATGGTAGTATGGTAGTGTTGATAAAGCTCAGCTTTCCAGTAAGACAAAAACAAATTATCTATGGAATCAAGTAATGGCTGACAGAAATGTGTGGATTGCTGCTAGTACTTACACAAACAGAACAAATAAACAAAATGCATAAGCACTCCTGCAGATTTACTAAAAAAAAATTGGCAGAAATGAAACTTCATCACCCACAGTGCCAGCAGCATAAGTTATGAACCCCTGATTAACAGCATGCACAGCACACGCCATAGACATATCTTCTAACTTGTATTCAGTACACAGATATGAATGAAACAAAAGTGTGAATATACAGTGTGTGGCATAGTGATTGCTGTGACTGGGAAGCACAGCACTTATATTAATTATGTCTGCTGTTTGTCCACTTTCTGGGGTGTCATGGATTTGGCAGAGCAAAATGGCTTTTAAATAGATTTTTGTTATGTCATTTAAAATGTGTAGTAAATGGGTTGGTTGGTTGCTATACATTTCAAATGACGTCTAATGACAAATTGGGAACACACCATCTTCCTTTAATTCTTGTTGCTTCATACATCTAAAAATAAACAAGGATATCATTATAATACCTAGTATACCCACTTGTAAATATGATAAATGTGATTAATTACCTTGCTGTTCTTCTAAGTCTTGCAAGGATGAGTTCTAGCCAGTCTCATGCATATTTCTGTTCAGACATTGTAACCTTACAATCTATTTATGAAGTCTGTTACAACCATTTCAGCTATTCACCATCTATTTCATGTCCTCTTGGCCTTGGACCTTTTATCTTCAAATTATAATATCTTATATTTACTTTTCTGTGAATTTGATGTAGATGTAATTATAGGTTGGTTCATAAATGCTTAGCTGACAGTCATGGTGTTGTGCAGTTAATGTTTTGTAACACACGTACTTTTTTTGTTTTAGTTGACATGTTCACATGAGTTTTTGCACCGGGTCATTCCTATTTTTTGTAATTGTGTAGATCGGCTCCTAAATACAGGCTAAATATTTTATCTGTATGATACAGATAAAATATTTACAGACTGTATCATTTGCTGAGCATTACAATTGCTACCTGTCATCTTAGAGATTTTTTAAATTTCTATGGACCATCACAAGTGGTCATTATCCCTTACCAGATGTGTATATTTTGACTGTTCCTTGCAACAGTACAGCTGCTATTGGAATTATGATTTACACAATGGTAGAAATGCCTTTCATATTTTAAATGCAGCAATTACACTAGAATGTCTGTTTTGCTGTGCTGCAACAATGCAAGTGTGTTCCATAACACTTAAAGGGGCAAACCAGGTATGATGCATTCAGTGAATGTATAGCCTCCAGCTGCAGGCTGAATGCACTCAGAGCTGCAGAGCAAATATGGGGGTACAAGGTAGAGGTGGGGTAACTGAAGAAAATTATTGTCAAGGCTGAATGCAGCAAGAAAAACTAATTCCCTTAAAATTATGTTGAGATGCTAATATATGAAGGAAGAAAAATTAAACCTACACACTGTGTTGTAGAACTCTACTCAGTGGATAACTACCAATCACCACCTTATAACTGCAAATGTTACTAAACATTATGTAATATTATATAATGTTATAGGTGTTGAAACAGACAGACTGGGTCAGGAAAACATTCCTTATTTATAGTGCTAAACATTATAATTCCACTGATGAGCAAATCTAGATCATATTTTTAACATGCGTATCTATATTTTCAACAGGTATGGGCCTCTGAAAGACTTAGCATGAAAAACAACAAACCACAAATGTTGCTGTACTTCTTATAATAAGGTAAATCAAAATTACATCCTATTCTTCACATAGTCACATCTACCATCCTAAGTGGCACTACTAAATGTTCAATGGAACATTTTCAGGTTATTTTTCTAAACATTAGGTCACATTGACTACATCTAAAAAGTACCCATAAATTACATCATTATAGTAGCAAGTAGGTGAGTCAAATAAAATTTTGATGAAAAATGCACATTGTAGATTCTAAATATTTTGTACATTCAGGGATGAGTCAACAAGTCAGCACAGCTGCAGAATATACAACATAGGAGACCAACCTGAAAAAGGTGCATTCTGTTTCTTAAATCAGGTACTGTTCATTAAGCATGTTTTAATTTTTTAGCTGTCATTAACCAAGGTCTGTCTGTTAGCAATATATACCTGTATATACCAAAAGAGTTTGACAATATTCCACCTGCTTCTATTAGTAATTCTTCATTTATTTATATTTTTGGTTAAACATCTAGCCTTCTCTTCTAGCTGTCCCACAGACCTTTCTTCCCCCTAGGATAAGAGCCTTCCACCCAATTTGCTCTCCTGGGGTAATAGTCAGGTGGAGCAGGACCATCACCCATGCGTAGAGGGACAGGAGTTTTCTACTTTGTGCCTTATGATCCCCTGGCCATACCCATAGCATCCAAAGTTTGGCATGGTTGGCCTTTAACAAGTAAGTCCAGGCCTCTGGGACATGATTAGATCTGTAGCTGGGAACAACTGTAAATCTACTATAATCTTCATTTATGATGAACAAATATCCAACAAATGACAAAGGGCATTACAAATCTACAGTGTGTTTCATCCACATCTCTGCTAGTAGGTATTCACGCAGAAATGCACTATAAAACATTTTTGAGACATTTCTCACTGTGAAATGCACTATAAAGAATTTGAGGCATTTCTGTGTGAACCTGTGCTAGCAATAATTTAATAATTTTGAATAACTGCATAATGTCAGACATTTAAATAAGATTTGACAGTTTGGCACTTTGAACTCAATAGGCAACAACAAATATGGTATTTCAAATAAGCAAGTTTGTTTTTCACTTTCCTGGAAAACTCTGGCTGTGGAAATCTCTGTTCTGTCAAAGCTTTGCTTGCATTCAAAATCCAGCTGACTTTAACTGCTCATTTTATACTTTTTGAAAAAATGAACAATGGCTGATTACTGTTTATAAAAATTAAAATAAACATATTGCTAAAAAATGGAATAAAGTTATAGATGAAACTTTAATTAATGTCAGTCATATACTTGGGTTTAGTGCAAGTGTTATTTTGTGGAACTTAATTGCTTTGTTACTACACAGTGAATGCAAAATCTCTTACTGGGAGTGCATGTCTTCATCTTTTACCTTCTTTCTAGTATCATGGCTTCTTATAGTATAGTCATCGGTACTTTTAGGTGATTGAAAGAAACTGGATTTTGAAATCCTTCACAGTATTTGTGCAGGTAAACATTCCATGGCACTGTGTAAGTTTCTCCATAATTTGTTATAAAAAAATATATATTATTTCTAAAGTACATTTCTGTCATATGCAACACTTATGGCTTTTCCAAGTGTGGTCATAAATCTTTTAGTAGTCGATTTATTTGCAGTCATAAAAGTGCTACTTTCCTGTGTTTAAAACCCACATGTTTGGAAAAGTCAGCAGATAAGTATACATTAAATCATGGTCCATTATCAGTTCTCAGAATTCCAGGCATGTCAAATTATGAAAACACTTTGTCCATGACTGGGATAACAATATTTGTAGAAATGGAAATGCCTATATCTGTAACTGAAAACAACTCGAAATCTACTACAATGATCTTCATTTATGATGAACAAATATCCATCAAAGACAAAGAATTACACAAATCTGTACTGGGTTTTTGTCTACAGCTATGATAGCTATTCTAATGGCTAGGAAGTCACTGTTTTCTTGATCTGTCTGTTTGTTTAACATATCATACAACCTCTTATCAAAATCTCTGTGCATCTGTCAACAGCTGGAAACCAGATATGCTCTTTCACTAAGGCCTTTGTTTTTATTCAGCGGTGAATTGTCTGTGCACTTTATAAAGTCCTGGATTGTAATGGCTAAAGTCCGACTAACTTGTTTTTTCACAAAGTAAGTTTTTCATCAGAAGACACAGTACACTCAAACTGACAGCACATTCATCAATGATGGAAGATTTAGTCATGTAGTCTTTTTATTTTGTGGTCTGAAACAGTTCTGTAACACTTACAGATGTATTGCATAAATACATGACTTTGCCTGTATTTCTTCTCAGACAAGAGTTTTGGGGGCTGTTCTAAATACAACAAAACTGATACAGTCCTTAGCTTCTTTGCATTTTCTGCTTGTTACTTGTTCAGATGTGAAAGTGGACTTTGATGTGAAATCTGTTTATCGTATTATGCAGAGATTATGCAAAAATCATATCCTTGAATCTGTTATATTTTTCTCTTTATACAAATATTATACAAAAATCATAGCCGTAGGCATAATAATAATAAAACAACAAAAATGAAAGCACAGGTTTGAAAATGGCAACATAATAAAATCGCTAAACGGACGTTTTATTAACACACACATACAAGATTCTTCTAGTCCCTCAAAACAGTATCTTCACAGGAAAAAATATATCAGGTATCACAATTGTGTATGGAAGGTGACCACTGAAATCAGGTGGATTGCAAGCCAATTAAGTAAATGGGTCTAACCTATTTCTGCTTTATACCGCAGGCAGAATGTGCCATATTATGAAATTAGTAATGTTTCTCTTTCTCTTTTTCTTCCCTCCAAAATTTAAAAAAGCAGGAATTCTTCAGAGTTTAACATTTTGGAGGGACAAAAGTGCTTAGTACTGTAAACATAAAAAGTGCTTAGTACTGTAAACATAAAAGTGCTTAGTACTGTAAACATAAAAAGTGCTTAGTACTGTAAACACACTGATTACATTGCTTTCTGCTGCTTCTGGCTAAATAAAGGTGAATCATTGTCCTGTCTGTAGTCACTACAAGGTAATTCTTGGTTCCTGAGTTTTGCTGGGCTTACTTTCATGGATTGGTCTCTCTTTCTCTACAGTCTGCCTCTAATGTTAATTCCTTGTCTTATTCCATATTTAATTAGTTCTAATTCAGTACCTTTAAGCCCAGAGTGGTTGAAATTATGGCAATGAGAACAGTGTCTAACAAATGGGTTATCCAGGTTCCTGTTCCAGAAATATAATTCTAAAACTTTTGTTTCTCCAGTTTTATGCAAAGTAATATAAATAACAGATTTGTGGTGCAATCAAATATGTTTTTTACATTAAAAATGTTACCTTTAATATCAGTAAGGCAATTTGAAACAGAGGGAAGTATAATTTAACAATAATCCACTATTGTGTGTAGGTAATGCAGGATTTATCTACAGTTGGCATAGTCTGATCACTAGGGTTATAGTCTGATCACTAGGGTTAAGCCCAAGTGATTAAACAAAGACAACTGTGGGTAAATTCAGCTTTAATGACACTCAGGAGTGGATTATTGCTATTATACAATGACATTATGTAAGAAAGAAAAAAATATGTTTTCTAAAAAATGCCATTGTATAAAAGGACTTTAGTGTTATTCTACCTGTTTTTGCTAGTCTGGGGCATTGATGGTAAACACTGTGCATGTTCTGTAGCTGCAGTTCTATGTTGTCTCTACCATTCTTTAATCTATCTATCTAGCGATCTATCTATCTATCTATCTATCTATCTATCTATCTATCTATCGATCTATCTATCCATATATAAGTTTGCTTTGGTATTTTATTTTTCTCTTTTTATGGATACATGTTGGCCTGTTATTCATATACGTTGCTATTTTCTGGCATATTGAGGAATGAAGTTGCTAAATAATCTCTTATTCAGAGGTAAGAGGTAGTACTATATGTCATTGAGCTGCTTGTATGGAGACTCCTAAAATCAAATTCATGAGTTTTTTGTTTTGATTTAATATATTACATTATTGTGATACACAAATCAATGTATTTATGTGAAAAAGTTTAGTTTCTACATTTTAATTTCTGCTGTATCAGCACAAAAAACAGAACTAACAGAACTTCTTCCTGTTGATATGGCTCGTTGTACATTAAGCACGCTGATTTGTTTATCTAGTCAGTGTGCATGCTTTTGAATGCTGATATTATTTTATTGCATAATTTCCTTTCTCATCTTGAAATGGCCCTACATTAAATAGCCTTTTAAGTTTCAGTCTCAAGTTAAGGATACTATAGTTTTTATTCCCAAAAGGTTAACAAATATTATTGTCACCAAACACAACTTTTCAATCATGTTAAATATTTTATTGAATAAGCTATTGTATTTAGTAATAAAATAAACTGGGTCATTTTCTGACTTATACTGTCTCTTCAGGGTGTTTGTTTTGATCCTGGGACAGCTGGTTGTCATCAACCGGGACCTATAGCCTTTCCTTGATTTTTCACTTCAGCTTTTCCCAATACCTATTTGACTTATATCTTAGGGCTGGAACCCCACACGTGTTGAAATGGTAATGCAAATGACTGGGGCATGTCTGCAGAGAGGAACTCACTCTGACTCTGTATGGCAGGATCCTGATAGCAGTGAAGGGCTTTTTTATGTACCCTGCCCACTTTCTCTCCAAATTCTCAATGCACATTACATACCCACATAATGCTAGACTTGAGCCCATGGTCTCCACTAAAAAGTTCTAGTCCTTAAACAACATATTTCTTTTTTATACTCTGTAAGTTATATTAGCCATGTAATAATTAAGGATTCTTCTTATTACAGGCTTTCCAAAATCTTAATTATGTGCCTTTATAGTTATAATTATGTCTTCCCTATTTATGAATAACGTTTAATGACATTGTTTGGAAGTCTTGGCAATAACTAGATGTCCTTCATACTTTTAAAAATTCACCATATGGCAAAAATGTTAACAAATTCAAGGGTGACGACATACTGAGAAAAGTACTTGATGCTGTTTGCTGTGCATCCTATATTTAGCTTACATACCATGTAGCCTGATCCACTTAAATCTGAAAATATTTTTTACTTCTTTTTATCCAAAATGTAAAAGAAATTCAGATTGAATTATCAGATATATCTTGCATAAACTTAAAATTATGTGTCACCTGTACAGATGAAAATTACATAATCTATATGTCTAGAATGTCACAAAATTGCTGAGTAAACATGTACTGAAATAAGTATATCAATTTACAAATTACTAGATTTCATAAGTAGGAGCAAATAATTCTACCACTGCTGTCCCTTTCTTTTGCGATGTAGTATCAAGAATAAAAATATTGTGGATGACAGTAAAATTGGTCAGCTTAATTAAATTATTACCAGCCAGACCTGATCCCCCCACAAAAAGTAGACAAAAGCCAATGCTTCAATGTCATGCACATGCTGAATGTTGGCGCAGAGACTTTCTATATCCTCATGGCCCAAAAATATTCCATAAACTAAGAAAAGGTATAAAATATCAAAGCACACTCAGAAAACCTTTAGCATTCAGCTCTATCCAGACAATTCTTTTCATCAATATATTATTAATCCAGTTACTAATGTGCTCTAAGCAGTTATTATAACTTGAGATGATGGGCCTACCTAGGGGCTTCTTACAGTTCTTAATATCTTATGTAAACCTCAACATGTAAGAAAGCAGTCTTACTGATATAACACAACAGCCTTTTTTGTGTAATAAAGTGCATTTTCAGTTTTTTGTTGTATTATTTTATTAATATTATTGTTGGCTTGCACTCAGAAAAAATTACCGCAGAGGCTAGTGCTGAGAAGCTCAGCTGTACTCACAACATTACTACATAGAACTTATCAAGGAAAGCTATTTGTGATATATTTATGAGCTAGCAGCATTGTAGAGTGGGCTATGTCTCTGAATAAGTTAAGATCAATCAGTGCAAGGAGGGCTAAACTATAATAATGACACACTGATCTCCCAGACAGACCAGTGGGATCACTTACAACAGTACGCAGTACTCAGGTGCACTGGGTAATTGTATATGATGCAATAGATAAGGCCATAAATGTGAGAATTTCAAGACACAACAGAAATAGCAGTGCTTGTGAGATGTGAAACTGAGCACCACAATGTGCAAAACATAGGTAGTGCCTTATAAAAATGCAAAGTATATGTCATTATGGGTCCCTATCAGATAATCGAAATTTCACTTACCCAAAACCCACTTAATCTAGATGAAAATACCAAACGTTCAATTAAGTGAACATTCACATCACCCGATTTCTGCACAGGGAATGGAGGCAGTTGGCCGACATAGGGAAAATTCCCCTTTTCTCCACTGTAGTGCAATCTCGGAGTTGCCATATTTTGTTGGGGGGTGTGGGAGGGGTGCAGCCTCCCACCTAGGTGGGGTTGACATGTTTGCTGGTTGAATGTTGGCCAACTGCTTCCATTCACTGTGCAGAAATCCAGTGATGTGAGCATACACTTATATGAATGTTTGGTGATTGCATCTTGATTAAGTGGGTTTTGGGTATGTGAAATTTCGATTATCTGAAGTAGACCCATCATTATACAGTAATGTAGGTGGAAAAAAACATGGTTTTGATAAAGGGTATATAGGAAAGTATGAAAGTGGGGAGAAGAGCAAGCAGAGGGAAACACACAAGGAAAACTAACAGGATAGTATAAAGTTAGGGGAAGGCAGGTTACATATTTTTGGGGGAACAGCCCCTTTGTTATATTAAGAGAGATGAGCTAATAGATATTGTATACAAAGGTAAGCAAAGAGGGTTAGGAATGGTCATGGGTACACCCACATAAACATTGAGCAGTATAGACAAACACAGGTGGTTGTGTGTACAAATGTTAGGGTGGACAATGGATGGCTGCAAACATACAGAAGATGGGCAGACAGTGATAGGGGTGGTTGTTGGACAATGTACAAGATATGGGGTATGACACACTAAGAAGGGGTCACAGCATGAAGTGGACAGGTAAAAGTGCTGATATAGTGGGGTAGCAGGGTGGCACAGGACAAACTACCCAGAGCCATTGTCCTGATCTAGACTAGGGTGGTCTGTGTTACTGGCTCGTTGACACTCTGGTGGCCCAATGGGCCAGGACCTGCCAAACGAATGAATCCACTGTTTGTTCCAGAAAGTGTTCAAGTCTACTAAGGCAGGCATCTGGATGCAGTTTCTTTACAGTCTGCAACCACCACTGCAGATAACACAATGGCAAGGCAGGGAACAGGTCTCACATGCTTTTCTGAGAGGTTCTATTATCTTACTCATAAGAGAAAGTCTTATCCCTTTCCTAGATCTGATGACATATCAGTCACGAGGTACCTGTAGCAACTCTGGCTGTGACATTTACTTCTGCAGAACCAATGGAAACATTATAATATGTGTCAGATGCAATAATAGTACAGAAAACAAAGTGCACCCCAGAAATGATATTCAAAGCATACTTAGCCTGTAGTCCTGACAGCCATGACACCTTCCAGTGAAACACTGTGTTATGTTTTCAATCCTGTACAGGTGTGAGGAAAAAGAAAAAATAATCAGTAATACTGACTGAGTCAATGACCAAACAGTCACCAGTTATAACATCTAGATTTGTCAAGACAATTACAGGACATATCTGGGTGCTGTCTTTGAACTACTGTCTCGCAGTGATGGATAATGACAGAATTACCCTGCTTCAGGTCCAGGTGATACCAGGCATGTAGTTTTCTGAATGACCCATCATACCCGCCCAAAAGATGCTCTGCACATTCCCTGTGAAGGAAGAGAAAAAATACTTGCTCTCTTACACGTGCAAGGAACGAGTCTTGCATTTTACAGAACAGGCAGCAGCCAAGGCCACTAAGTAGGTCTGATCAATGAGCAATATATTAGAGATCTACACATTGGTATATGACTGTAAATCACATCAAGTACAGTCTAGCGCTGCATGTCAACACAGCACACATACATGATATGCTGCCTTCATGGACACTGCTTTAGTACCAGCTCATGAACAACTCCTGAAAAGATTGCATGGAAGTATTCAATAACATGTCTGAGTAGTAAAGTAATGTGATACAGATTTATTTTTAAAAATGCCCAGTGTTCATATATAGTAAAATTAGCTCAATTTACAATGCTAGTACCATATGTAACTCTCTATCATGCAACTTTGCAGTGCTGTTGATTCTTGCTCCTGCTGAGTCACAGACTGACAACTTTCTTATTTAAGAGACTAATATCTACAGTAAGCTGGTAAGGTATATCCTGCTCACAACAACAAAGAAATAGTATTGAACACAGTATTACACTCTTCAGCTATGATAGTTATGGTTTGCTATAAGGCCCTACATTGTTCTGCAATGAACTTGTTACATTGTCAGTGAATCACAACACTGAGTTACCTGAACACATTTGCATATAGTTTCAGGGTCATCTGAATGTGTGGCTTCATTATCATGTATTTATACAGTCATTTACATGCATTACATATTGTATGTTTAATGCTTTTCTACTAACATTGGCAAGTGTCTCTGCATTTCTACTATCCCACTCATTACGAACAGTGGCAACAGTCACGACATGCAACACTAATTGTGAATCTCAGCTGTTGTTCTATAACCCATAGGACTCACTTTCTATTCTCATGAATGTACTGGATCTGGGGTTGTTGTATGTGACTTCAAGTGCTGATCTGTGAGTAAGGTGAACATATGATGACACAATTACAAGAAAATGTTCACATCTCCATACTTTGGATAAGTTTATTTTTTCTATCTGATAGTAATGTTTTTCTACATCTTTGAGTGATTTGCTGACATATGTTGTGGGTTTAAAGTGATCTCTGCACTTTTAGATGAAAACAGCTAATGAAAAAACGGGCTTGTATCTACAAGCAGCTTGGTCCCTTTGAGGTTAAAACATAACATGACTTATCCAGAAGGTAATCTTCATAACATTTTGCATTATTCTCAATATAAATCAAAGAGTAGTTTTCATATGATTTTTGCATAAGTATCTGAGATTGGTGAGATATCTTAAATGAGTCTTGCACCATAGTTTGCCACATCTGAAACCTCTTGCTGGCTTTTGAATTTGG
This sequence comes from Protopterus annectens, assembly GCF_019279795.1. NCBI lineage: Eukaryota > Metazoa > Chordata > Ceratodontiformes > Protopteridae > Protopterus > Protopterus annectens. The sequence continues at coordinate 279,159,875 of NC_056750.1, read as the reverse complement.
TGGTATATTCTTTATAGTCTTGACCTTTTTGGGGTTTGAGTATATCTCTGTCTCAGAATATGAATCCATAAAATGTTAATTATACTTGTTGAATTAACACATATCTCTATGCAGACTTAGCCTACTGTCTTTCAAAATCTTTAATTTCTCAAAATTGTTTTTATTTTTCAAATACATTTGAATGAATTCCATAGTATTTATACATAACATCTTAAATAACTATGTACACTATTTACATTAGCCTGACACTATAATAGATCTTAATGTATATAGTTAATTTCTAAGCATGTCCGATCCATTATCAGTGTGTCTGATTAATTATTGTATAGTGTCAATCAACGATAAGACGTTTCCCCAAGGGTTGTTGATAAATGGCTTTGGATAAATTTTTAGTTCTTTAATTTTAATTTCCAATAATGCTGTGGTCTTCAGTAGGCTGTAGAAGTCTTCCAAAGTTGGTATTGAGTTTGTAGTCCATCTTCTTGTTATACATTTCCTTGAAATTGCAAGTATAGTCCATACTAGATACATGTTTGACCTATTCAAATGAGGACCTTCATTCACATTTAATAATACAACAGCTTTAGTTAAATAAAATGATTCATTAAATAAATCTGTAGAAAGTTATTAATATCATTCCAAAATAGCTTAATTTTAACACAGTCAAAGAAAATGTGGTTCCAATCTGCATTGTGTACTTGCTCACATGTCTAACATATTCCTTTTATGGAAGAACTAAATTACTGATTCTATCTGGGGTTAAGAATGCTCTGTGCAAGCATTTCTAATTAAAAACTTTCCAGTATTATGAAAAGGATGTATATTTTATAGATAAAATATTTGTTTTAATATCTTCAGTTAACTGTATTGCGTGTCCTTTTGTTATATATTTCCAATATGAGGTTTTGGGTATTGTTTTATAGTTTATCAATATTTTGTAAAATTTTGAAATACTGTTTCCCATGTCAAAGTCATTATATATGATTTCATATATGTAGTTCCTAAATTTAGGTATTTCTTTAAATGAAGAATTGTTAATTATTCTGCTTAAATCTTGTGAATATGACAGAATATTCTAGTTAGCCAGTCCTGTTGTGGAATTTTGTATGTTGTTTTTATTACTTGCATGTCTAAAACTTTTAGTTCTTTGATACATTGGAGCCAACAAACAAATCCTTTCTGTTCCCAGGAATTAATAATTTCTCTATATATTTTATGTGGAAAGTTATTTGTGACTATAAATGGTGTTAAAAGATCAAACCAGATTTTTAAATCTATATTTGCATTAATAATTTTCTTGAATGAGTAAATGTAATAATTAATCATATGAGTTTTAGTGGGATTAGTTATGTTATAATGCATACTAGTACATAATATGTGCTATGGCAAATTGTTTTTATCTGTTATTTGAATGTTTTTGTAAATCAAATTAATTTATTGAAATTACAGTTAGTAATTCTTTCCAATTTGCAGAGTAATTTGGACTTATCCAATCTGAGATTGTTTTATATATTGATGCTTTTATATATCTTTCTATATCAGGAAAGTTTAATCCTCCCTGTTTCCATGGTCTGATATGATGTATTAAAGCTATTTTGTTTCTTTTGGGAAACCATAAACATTTTATTAGGCATGAATTTATTTCTTTAAGTATATTCCTTTCTGGTAACAGTTGTATTGCCAAGGTTATAGGATCTTGGGCAGTAAAACCATTTTTATTAACTGCAGTCTATCTTCAAATGTTAATATTATTTTGTTCCATTTTTCCACAAAGATTTTAATTGTATTGATGATATTATTGTAGTTTTTTTAGACTAATTCATTATTATCCTTGCATAACTCAATTCATAGATATTTTAAGGTAGATTTTTGTTTCCCTATGATGTGATCCCCCTTAGTCTGCAGTTCTTTTTTTATTTAAAAATAAAACATTTGATTTTGATTTATTGAAATGGAGTACTGAAGTCATGTGAAATTTGTCAATTAATATATCTAATTCTTCTAATGTCTCTTTTGTATTAGATAATATTAGTAATATGTCATCAGCAAATAGCATTACTTTAGAATTGTATTGTTCATAAACATCTATTCCATTGATTTTTATATTGTTACAAATTGAATCTGCCAATATTTCAATAGCCAGAACAAATAGAATTGGTGACATGGGACATCCTTGTTTAGTGCCTTTTGTTATATGTATAGATTCAGAGGTAAAAGGACCTAACTTGACATACACTAAATTATTTGTGTGTGTGTGTGTGTATATATATATATATATATATATATATATATATATATATATATATATATATATATATTCTTTAGGAGATGAACAAAGGATGCAGGAAATTCAAATAGCATTAGGATTTTGAATAAATAGTCCCAATTTAGGGAATCAAAAGTTTTCTCAATATCTAAGCCAATTATGAGTGTTTCTTTATTTTCTTTATTAACATAATCTATAAGAGAAATCATTTTAATATTGTCATGCATTTGTCTATGGTATATAAATCCAGTTTGATCATTATTTATTGTTTTGGATAGTAGTATTTTCATTCTGTTAGTTAATATTGTCATAAATATCTTATAGTCATTATTTAATAATGTTATAGGTCTGTATGAGGTACAGAGGTTTGGGGATTTGTTTTCCTTTAGGACTGGTGTGATTAAGGAATACCACCAAGATGGTGGTATTAAAGCTTGTGACTGAATTTCTAATAGAGTTTATGGAAGAGGGATAGTATCTTTGAAGGAAAAAGTTTATATATTTCCATAATTATGCCATCTATACCTGGAGCTTTATTATTTTTAACCCTCTTTTATTGTATCTGTAATTTCTTTGTAGGATATGGGTGCTTGCAGATCTAGTTTTAATTTTTCTGTAATTTTTTTTTATATTAGAACATTTTTCATTTAGATTTAATTGATCAATATGTATATTTTCTTTTTGGAAATGTTCCATACAGTGATTTCTATATGCATAAAGAATGTCACCTATATCCTAGATATTTTTCCCTTTCTTTTCATGGAAGATACTTTTAATGTTATTAGCTTTTGATTGTATTTTGATTCTTGTGGATAAATTATGTAGATATTTGAAAGAAGTGGCCAAGGTGTTAATTTTTAGTTTTTCTAAAGCTAAACTAATTTTATGTGTTAGAATTTCATTGCATATATTGTTTAATATGTCTACTTTCTTTTTCCTCTTCAAATGATTTTGATTTTTTCAGCTTTTACTGGCAAAAGTTTGGATTGTAGACCTAATAATTTAGAATCCCATTCACTGATTTTTTTTTTTATACCAAGTTAGGGTTTTACCATATATGTAAGCTTTTAATAAGTCCCACATCATTATTTTATTTATCTCTGTGGTGTAATTAATATCTAAGAAGAACTGTAATTCAGATAATAACCAGGGTTTGAACTCTTTAATTTTAGTTATATATGCTGGAATTCTGTTGTTAAAGATTAATGGTTTGTACTCATTTTGAAGTTTTAGTATCAATGAATTGTGGTCTGAAAAGGGGCAAGGAGTGATTGAGAAATTAATGATTTTAGAGTGTAAGTCATGGGCAGCAAATATTTTATCTATTCTAGTCTGGGTACCAAATCTGTGAACTTGATGGGAAAACAACAAAGATTTATCTTCTTTAAATTTGACAGTATCTACAAGATGAAATTATTCTACCCACTTGTTTAAAGCTTTTGATACAGCAGATACATGCAGTGGTCTTTTATTTGTAGTTTCAGAAATATCAGATATACACTTAAAATCTTCTCCTAATATTAAGTTGCCTTTGTAATTATTGGAAATGAAATCCAAATGTTTTTAACAGTTCCTCTTCCAATGCCTAGGAACCAATATAGATTGGCTAGGGTCCATATTCTGTTATTATATTTAACTATTACTAATGCCATAAGTCCTTCTTTACCTTCATACTTATAAATGATTTTTGGGTTAATCACATTTGTTTTCCATAAAATTGTTACCCCTTTTGTCTTTGTCTTAAAAGTGGATTGCGCCCAATATCATATATTCCTTAGGATTCCATTTGTAATTGCCATTTGTTTTGAAATGAGTTTCATGAAGGAAGACAATTTGTGCTTTGTTCAATTTTAAATATTTCAGTAGATTTGATCTCTTGCTAGGATTGTTTAAGCCATTGGTATTTAAAGATAATAAAGTTAAATCCATCTTAGGTTATTTAGACTATATATATTTTTTGTTTTAGTGTGACTATTAAACATTTTCCTCTGAAAACTATAAAGTATATGTTTGAGCTTTCAAAGGAAATGATCAGTTTTGTATTTTGAGGGTTTATCAATAAAGTAATGTTTTGGTCAGGCATACTAAAAATGTTTTTGTGAAATAAATTTAAATTAATAAATGTTAACAAAACTAAGATCCACACTAGCCATGGAATGAAAATCAACCCTAATCTGATAGATAAACCTAAGTCCATTAGATTATCACTCATACCTTGACAATCCAGAACATCTGAGCTCCATAAATTGAATTATCATATGGAGAATATTTGTAATAGGAATAAGCAATAGTCATATTATTTTGAACAGATATAGTACTATTGTAGATTAGACAGAATTCTAATACAATATAAATGTCTACTTATTGTATAAGCAATTAATATTTACATGAAAGATAGATGACAATCAATTCAATCATACTGAGGTAGAATCTATCATATATAAAACCTCAGTAAAAGATAGCACACAGTTATTTAACATATTCACCCTTACTGATGAAGTCTTTCAAAACTTATTACTTAATATAAATAGATGGTTATAATATTTATACCTAATGTTTATAATACAATGTATTTTACTGGATATATCAGAGGTTATATTTTATTGTTTGCCAGCATTTAAGTAATCACTTTATTTGTTGCTAACTTACTTAAAGCATCAAGTTTGTTTTATGTGAACATTGATGAAAGTTAGTGCATTTTAATTATCAGTGCATCCCTCTTCCCCCCATTTCCTACACATAAGGATTTTCATATTTGTCATTTCTTATTATAAAATGAGTGAAATTATAGGTTAAAAACAACAAATTTGCTTATTGTGATTAATGATTGCAAGTTCCCTTTCCATATTCTTAAATTACCATTTTATGGCATATACTGAAAGTTTTTAGATTTAAATGGCAACATTCTATTTTGTATAATCAGCAAAGGTTAAACTGAGTGAGTATTGTCAGTTTAATACTATTTGTTCAGAATGTGATTGTTACATTCTGTGACATTCCTAGTTCAGGCTTCTCTTGTTTCCCTTAAACAACTTTGTCAGTTTGATGTCATGTATAAAACATTAGTTACCTTGGTAACAGCTTAAGTATTATGTATGGTCAAGTTAAAGCAATTATATGACTTGTTATGCAAATTTACTTATATGAGAAAATCATCATGTTTTCCCTTGATGTTCAATGTAGTGTATGTCATTTATGACAAGTTAAGACAGTAGTGTTATTAAACGCAAGCCCACATTATTAAATCCTGTCTTTAATATCTAAATTCAGCAGACTGCTTCATCTTATATGACAATTATATATTTTATAACTAGATTTACTAAAATCATACATTACATAACTATTGTGTGTGCAGTTTTTTTTTTTTTTTTTGGCTGTTGCTTAGTTATTTGAGAGACCACAAGCTGTAATGCTTATTCTTATTATTAGCTCCTTCCAAGCATGTTTATATGGTCTATATTAAATCAGCGAATGCTTAAAAAAGTGAACGCTGATTTATCAACCCCGTGTAAATAAACGTTTACAATCCTGAACACTCGTAATAGCGATTTTTTCCCAGGGGAAAAAAATTGCTGTTCCACCAAAAAAAATAAAAATAAAATAAAATAAAAATAAAAACTTCAAAACATTAATTAAAGTGGGGGGGCTTCACCTCCCCCATTTAAATACATCGAGATCGCACTACAGTGATGAAAACAGGGAAAGAAATTGCTTAAATAATAATATTTAATAATATTATCGCTTTGCTATTTTGCTGTTTCGTGCCTTCAAGTTCAGTCAAGACATATTTGAACGATTGCACCTTTGATTATATAATAGCCCATTTATACAGCCCATAGACTTTAAATTATGAGACCCTTCTAGTTTCTTATTTGTTATAAGTATATTTCCATCCTTACATACACACATATCAGTACTTCAAGCATGGGCAACAATACCCATCCCGTTTTGCCAGAATACCATTCACTAGTTCATGTAGTGTGTTTCCAGGCTGTTTTAAAATATCCAAACCAATATTTGTCCTGTTCCATTTTACCAGCCTATTCCATGCAGTGGCCACTCTGCCAGTGAGCCACTCAATACACCTTCCATTCCCACAGATATTTCCACAAAGGAAATCTGATAACTCTCTAGCACTTCCCGGCAACCCCAAACAGCCCTAGAATCAGCTATCCCCATATGCCCAACCTATCTGAGCAAGCTCACCTCCCAGACCACTGTAAAGGGTTCTGCACAAGATCAAGTGCTCTTAGTCTTTCACAATAACTCAGACTTCCACTGTTATGTAAGTCCTTAATGTGTTTGGACCAAAATACATTTTAAATATAAAATTGCGCTTATTATTATTATTTTTTTTTTTATCAAGAAGCAACTTAATGAGCTAAATGAAGTTTTGGGAGACCATCGATATGTGTACATGTGGTTTAAAACAGCCCTTTTATATATATATATATATATATATATATATATATATATATATATATATATTTTTTTAAACCAAAAACATTGCCAAGAGTCATCTCGGGGGGGTCCTCAGAGCCATTAAGCATTATTCTCACTCTCTGTTACCATAGCAACCTGGGAGCATCTGTTTCTGTTAGTGTGTCTGTGTACTGCATACCAGAGGCTTGCGATGCAACCAAAGCAAAGCTTCACTTTACTGCAACTTCAAGCCTAAATTCCCTCCCTTTCAGTGAGGCAGGAGCCAGAAAAAGAACGGAGAGCAAACAGATAAAAATAAAACCTCCCAACAAGCCACCACAACAAGAGATAACACATTATTCAAGCCTTCCCACCTCTCACTCAGCAGATGTATAAACAAACTATTCTCTGCCAAAAATCCCAAATCACAGTTTTATCCATCCCCTTCCCCTGGATCCAGGCTAAAATACCAAAAATTTCTTTCTAATACCCAAGCATCAGTTAACCTTGATCACAAGCCGCAACCCACAGCTTCCCAGAGATGAAAATGGCAACATACAACAGCTACCAGATACAGCTGCATCCACACACACACCATATCAGGCTTAATCAAACAGCACTCGAAGCTACGATACCTGTCATAATTGATATTAACTATGTTTAGACAGAATAATAATGACATTTGTACTAGCTGCCAGACATAGCTGCATCCATGCACACCATATCAGGATTGATCAAACAGCACTCGTAGCTGTGATACCTACCATAATTAATATTAACTATATTTAGACAGAATAATGATGACATTTGTACTAAGAGCTTGCTACTATTATTCAACCAGGATATACATGACATTTCTAAATCATACTTTAACTGAAGAAGGCATTAGTCTCCATGACAGCATTTTTTTTTCAAAACACTCTACTGTTACTGCTATTATATATGATGTTAATTTGTTACATCTGAGTCTGAACTCTGATGAATGGTAGCTTGTTGAATTAGTTAATTAATTACTTAAATTATTATAAGTAAAAACAATGAAAAATGAACAAGATATGTATTTACTGAGTTCAAGTAGGGGAATAGAAACTTCTATGTTTGTATTATATGTTGCTTTGTTTGACTTATATACAATGTAAATAGTAACCCATCTTGACCTACCTTTGTTTGTGAAGAATTACTGGACTCGCTGAACATTCTGAATAAATCATTACTGTTTCTCAGTTGTTTAAGAAACCCTCCTTTTTTTAAAATAAAAACAGATGACAAGTGATGTACCATATCAGTTGATACTTTGAAAGATGTAATTGTAAGAGTTATTTTTTGGGACAGCTATCTTGGAATCAGTTTTTTGCTTCTTCTTTCTAGCATCAGTCCAATGATTTGTTTCTTTTATTCTTTTAAGAGTAGGGGGCATCCATTCCATTTCTTCTTGGATAGACACTATGTTGTTGTTTTTGATAAATATAGTAGCTTCTTCTAAGTCATTAAAGGTTCTCATCTCATTGGCAAAAACTATTTTTTATCTTGGCTGGAAAGGCCAGCTGTGCTTTAATGTTGTTTTGTTTCAACAGTTTTATTATTGGCCAGACTTTTTTCCTTTGTTCTAGTATTCTGGAAGAATAATCACTGTCAAACCTTATCAGGCTTTGATTGTATTTTAAGGGTGATTTTCTCCAAGCAGATTTTAATATTAGTTCCTTGTCCAGAAATGAAATAAATTTTATAACTATGGATCTAGGTGGAATATTTGTTGAGTTAGAAGCAGGTTTCCTCAGTGCTCTATGCACCCTTTCAGTTCCAAATGAAAGTCCCTCTTTCAAGTTTAAAAATTCAGGAATCCAGATTGTTAAGAATGAAATAATGTCTTCTCCTTCAGTCTTCTCAGGAAGACCAAAGATCCTCATGTTTCTCCTTTCCCTGTTTTCTAAGTCATCTATTTAGTTAAGCAGCCATGTATTCTGTTTAAGTAGTAATTCTTTTTGGAATTCTTCCTCTTTGAGTCTCCCTTCAGTGTAATTTAGAGAAGTCTCTATATTTATTTTTCTATGCTGTTGCTGTAATAGTTCCTTAAGAGTATCAGTCTGTTTTTGAGAATTTAATTTGAGGTTTGGTTTTCTAATTCATCTTTAAAGCCACCCATCTTCAAAGATAGTTCCTATAAGGCAGATGTCATCAATTGCAGTTCTTTTTTCAAAGCAGTATCTGGATGAGAATTCCTTGAGTTGTTCATATTCAGTGACTCAATATATCTCCAAGTTACTTGACAGGAAAATTGTTGTATATCTCCAACAAAATTTATATTTATGCAGTTTAGTAGTTTATCTATAGATTTTTGATGTTTTAAACTTGAAAATAATAAAAAGTTTCCTATATTATTATACTAGTTTATGGAGCTCTCAAAATTCACTGCTCTCAGTTGGCCATCTAGGCTCCGCCCCCAAAATCCTTAATTTGATATCATGGTCATGTTGTGTTTACTCAGGTATAGTGATATTATCAATGAAATTATATGTACTGTCTCAGTTTCCCTAAATCTTTAACTATTTTTGCTGTTTTTTCATGTGGTTTGTCTACTAATTTGTATTACCATTAGTTTAATAATCCATCATCTTGATTAAGCTTAATTTATTTTCTTACAGTAATATAGCTTAAAAGTGATTTTCATTTCCTTACAATATATATTGTCTGTCTTTATTCTAATATTCTTTGTAGACTCTGAAGTTTCAAATATTCCGTTGACTGAGAGAGTTTGCTGCAAGAGAGAAAATCCTTATGTTACATTTCTCAAGATATGGTGGATGCAAACTGGAAAAAAGTCTCCTGCATCTCTGACAACTAGTACTGGTGTGTTATAGATATGAGTTGTTACTCCATGCTGACAGCTTTTTCTTGCACTTACGGATGTGTGCAAATAATTTTTTGTTGGTTTGAGTTTCTTGGTTGGTTTTTCTTACCCTTGTTCACATATACCTTGCTTTATTTTATACATTTTCTTTAGGATATGACTAATATTCAGAGATGTCTTGTTCTTTCTGATTTGGTTTTGAGAATTTGATCTGTATTACTTAAAGTGATTGTCACAAGAATGGCACATCTTTCCTCTTTCTAGACATACATTCCTACAAGGAAAATTCCAAAACAGTTTATAAAATTGAATTTTATATGTCTTTTTATATTTTTATTTCCTTCAAAGTCATGTATATTTTAAACTGCTTGCATGTCAAATTTAAATTTGTGTTCTATGTACTTTCCTTGCTCTTGGCTACATCTCAGATACAGTCATGTTCAAACAAGCCATTTAACGTGAGGCTAGATTCTTTTAGGGTTCTCTTCTTAACTTTTGGATATAAAATGCTGTATTACCTGGGTTTTAATATCAGTGGCAACAAAGTCCTTAATCTTGTTTGGTATGTATGGCTTGCCTTCATTTGGTGGAAATTGTTAATGAAATCATATTAAAGAAAAATGTGTAGCCTCGTACCAAAGTAGGGAGTGGAATCTTAGACAAAGGAACTAGGTATACTTCAGGTAACAGGAGACCTGCTTGTATTTAATTATCTTGAACTAGAATATGTGATGTGTTTTATTATGCCCATTTGCTCATTACATATCATAGCAATATTGTTTATGATTATTCCAAATGCAAGACTGCACCATCTTGAAGGACAATTAACTTTTAAAATATTTTCTGCTTATTCTTCTTTTTCCAGGTTGTAGTGACCTCAGAAGCAAAGTAATGGATTAAAGTGGCGAAGCACCTCATATTAGAGATGCAGGAGGATTTATCCTTACAGAATAATTTGGTTTAATTTGTAGGTAGTGTTTTTTGCATGAAAACATATTCCATTTTCAGATAAGTTATATATTTGTAGGAATAGTTTTTGGCTTTTGAGGGTCAAGCTGATGCATTACACGGAGCTCAGGTCAAGAAGACATAAAGGAATCTGTACACATCTGTTGTTTCCATGCTTTCCTGTAGCCATTTCCTGAATTTATATATCAAAAGTATATGTTTTTGATGGGTTTAAAATAAGTGCTTGGCTTTGACTTCTCATTACCATATCTGACTGCTACAGATGCCTAATGAGTTATATGCATCATGTAACTTTTTACCAAACATAAGCAATGTAGTGCCTCCTGCAATATTTATGATAATAATAATGGCTTGAAAACACTGTATACATTTGTGCTGTTTTGACCACTTGTAGTTTTTTTACTATCAATCAAATTGTGGCAAGGATAACATTACTTCATTTACATCTTTCAACTGTACATTTTTCTGCCTGTGACTTTTCAATAATATTTAAGTAACTAACTCCATAAGATCTTTCTGCTAGAGCTTATTTGCATAATGTTGCTATTATTTGCAGCAAGGTTTGCCTTGTACTGCTTGGAAGACTTAAACATAAACTATTCTGTATTCACTGGTTGGCCTAATTTTCTTCTGTGTGAACACATTATACTGAATTAATGTCTATTAAGCAGGAGCGGCTCATGCTATTGGACTGCCGGACTGCAGCCCTCCCACCTAGAAAATACAAAAGAAAAATCTTTAAAACTGGAAAACAAAAACAGAAAAAAAAAAAATTCACGAGTCCCGACTCCTCTGCGCATGCACAGAGGCATTAGAAGAACTCAGACTGCCTTTATCAGCAGTACAGATAGAGACAAAGAGGTACCCAGCAATCATTGCTGCGAGATACCCAGGAATCGGTGCGGTGATGACCGCACAGAAGAGGAGCTCCGGACTGCTTTGGCTGCAGGCAGAACCGATGAGGGGTGAGCTGCTGCTGCTCTCATGGGACTTTCATTGTGCGGGCTTGGCTTCATTCGTGGATTACTGCTTCAGGTAGGTGTTTGGTTGTGCTCTGGATTGTGGGCTTTGCTTCATTCGTGAAACGGTAATCGCTGGCTGGAGTGTGGGCTTGCTTTGCTCGTGAAATGGGTAGGTGAAGGCTTCGTAACTAGGGTGTGTGTAATGCCCCAGTTACTATATACTGGTGGCTAGAGAGAACAAATGGTGGTGGGTAGAGATACTCAGGCTTGAACCCTGTACTTTGGATGCAGGTGGCAAGGATCTGAATTCCCTATCCACCACCATTTCTAAAACAATTTGCAGATTTTTGCCTCATATTTGTTCTGTTCCTCATAAAATCTGTGGTTTCTGTATCTACATTTTTCCTTGCAAAGTCTGTAGTGCAGTGGTGCATTGGTGCACTGGTAGCATTGCTGCCTAACAGCTATAGGTTCTCTGTTTGATTCTTGGCTGGGGTGCCTTCTATGTGGTGTCTGCATGTCCTCCCATCTTACAAAGATGTGTCTGGCATTTCTCCCTGCTCTGCTGAAAATTGTCTTTTGTTCCAAGTCAGACTATTTTCCTGGTTAAATGTTTAAAAATAACTAACTGGCATTTGAATTTCAGACTTCATATTCTTCAGAAAGTACATGGTAACACAAAACTGTTCCAGCAGTTGTCTATGTTTATAACATGGATATTTGAAATTTGTCCCTATTTTTTTTTACTGTATTCCCCCATTATTAGCTTTGTCCAGGTATTTTGTGCTAAGGTTGAGAGTTATCTATGGTAAGAACTGAATTCATTGAATGTTTGGGGACTGTATTCCCCCCAATTACTGGCTTTGTCCACATGTTTTTTGCTAAGAGCTTGAGAGCTATAGTGAGAACTGAATTCACTGAATATGTTTGGGAGCTGTATTCCCCCCATTATTGGCTTTGTTCAGGTGTTTTGTGCCAAGAGGTTGACTGCTATGGTGAGAACTGAATTCACTAAATGGTAGCCATTTAAGTTTGTGTTCCTCTCTTTCACAAAACTACTGATTTGGCATAGTGGTATGTTTCTCTGACTGTTTTGCACAGGGTCCCCTGGGTTAAAGACGTGGCAGTGAAATGTATGGTGGTAACACAGCATTTTATTCTAGCAACTTTCCAACATTATACAAGCAATGTTTAAAATGTGTCCCTGGTTTTTGAGCTTTTGTCCCCCCCCCCCCCAATAAATGTTGGCTTTTTCCAGATTTCTTGTGCTGCAAAGTTCAGAGATACAACTGCGTGTTGAGTAGATTTTACAAGGAGCTGAGAGCTGCAAGGAAACAAAACTTTAGTACTGCTTATTTTGAGTCTGCTTGCATTGTTAATAGCCCAACAGCTAGTGTACTTGTTTTTGATGCAGAAGGCTGTGGGTTCTACTCCCACAGTAGATAGATGCATTGCTGATACTGTACTGTGTTGTAAAGTGGGTGGATGCTGCAGTCCTTTTTGGCAAAGATACCTAGAGTAGTAACTATGAACCTGTTATCAGTTTGTCATATAGTCCCTATTGCGATATTACTAGCTTATCATTTTTTTTAATGCATGCAACATAGGCAATTTATTCCTCAAGGGCAACAGGCACTTTATTTGTAGATGAATAAACAATGACATATAAAGTTGTTTGCTAGCTGCAACCACTTCATTGTTACAGATTTCCTTAATGTGGAATTATTTAGATGACTTTTACTACTTCAGAGATTGTGCATATTTACTGATACTGGTGGACTGTAGAAGGTTGAGTAGACTTTTATGATGGAAATGTTCTGAATTGGGTAGTTTTATCATTTGTGCATGCATTTTGTTTCATTGTTTACTGGAAAAATGTTCAAAATAATAAATTTAAAATGCTGTCTAACAACTGTACTGTATTGTACAAGGAATATAATTTAGTACAATCAGGAAGGTGTATCAAAGAGCACATGTATGTTTCATATGAAAGGGGCCTATGATTTGAAAACAGCCCAGAGTTAATCTTTATCTGCCACTGGCAAAATGTATTTCTTTGAATGTGGGTTTCAATGCTGTTTCATTGAATGTGAGTTTCAAGGGCAGAGAAGTTTTTAATGCTAAGCCTGTTTTCATTGTGAGACTGCATTGCTTTGTTTAGCAGATGTCTTACTGTTTGTGCTGTAAAATGCAAAATAAAACTTTCAAATGAAATCCAAATCATCATAGATAGAAGTAAAACAGTATGCACATTAGTGTTTATGGTAAATGGAGTGAAATGGCCAAGTAATAGATCATTGGAATGGCTGCAGGGGGAAGGGCTCCATTCGACCATGATTTTGTGAGGGGGAAGGGCGGCAAACTCGAACACAGCCCCAGTTGAACTATACCTCCCAACTATCCAGATTTTCACAGAATGAATAGATTTTTGCTTCTTATTTTTGGTGTGTTCCTCATAAAACAAATGGTGGTGGGTAGAGATACTCAGATTTTTGCCTCATATTTGTTCTGGAAAATCATTTAGGAATTAAGTCACTAAATAATGACACACTGAGTTTCAGACTTCATAACCTTCAGAAAAATGCATGCTAAAGTAAGACCTGTTATTCTCTCAACTGTCTCAGTTTATACAAGAGCAATTTTTAGTACTGTTTATATGTTCCCACAATATATTTGGCCTTGTCCAGATTTATTGCATTAACAGGTTGAGAGGTACATGCAAATAAATTGCTTTATAGAATTAGGCATAGCCAAACCTCTCAATTGTCCCCGAATTTGGCTCAAAATATTGCTCTTCCCCTAATAATCCCTCCGCAAAATAGCAATTTTGGAAGAAAACATGGAGGGTTTACAATTAAGAAATAACTGTAATAATCAGAGTTACAGATTACTTTTATTTCAAAAATGCATGTAGATTCTTTTATTTTGTCAGCTGCTCAAGTTAGCAGTACTAATATTAAAAAAGTATCCCTTTTTGACAGGTTCTCAGCTGTATTGTGTGGCTATTTTGTATTTTTGCATCACATTTTTGGTCCATTTTTCATAAAATTATGTTTTTTTTGGCAAATTAGTCGCAAATCATTAAAGACTGAAGTTAGAAAATAATGACAGACATTTGAGTTTCAGATTTCATATCCTTCAGAAAAGTCATACTAATGCAAGACCTACTATTCTATTATCTTTCTAAGTTTATAAGAGAAATATTTAAAAATTGTCCTTATTTTTGGGCCTTTGTCCCACTTCTATGTATGGCTTTGCTCTGAGGGTGAGAGGTATGACAAATGTGTCAGGGCCATCACCGTCAGCCAGAGACATTTCAAATTGTGACATACTTGTTGCACCCAACTTCCCCATGCAGTGACTCTGGATGTGTCCAAGCAAGGCAAGGAGCAGTTATGCAGTGTAAATGTGCAGGGCACCCCCCCCATCCAAGGTAGACACAAGTACTACAGTGGCTTTTCATCTGTTCTTGATTTTGCAGAATGGTCTGGTTTCTGTCATATTTTTGTACTGTTGATTTATGCTTATTACTCAAAGTGCCTGTTGCTCTGTGTTTTAAGTAGCAATGCTTTAATGACCATCAGGTAAGCTTGTCTGAGATCATAACATGCAAGTAAGCTTTAATAAGCATACTGTTAAAGAATTGCCAACATTGAAGCCTTTCTGTTGTTGCCATGCAGAGAACACTTAACTAGATAATGTATAAGTGTTGGGTATTGAAATGCATATGGCAGTATTTGTAATAAAGGACAGGATTACATTATTTTAAGAAGCTCATTACACTTGTTGGAGACTTCCAGTGATCTCTGAGGGCTTTACCCATAAACTAAACAGAATGCCATTCATGTGTGGTCCATAACCTGTACAGTAATCCTTTAAGCAATGTATCTTGAGCTTGTTTCTTGTTTGCTTTTCATTTTTACTTTGATCATGTTTTCCCCATGAAACAAGTAGATAGTTGTCAGGCAGCAGGTCATTTTTGGAAAAGAAACATTTTTACAAGTGAGGGCATCACAGAGATTGCTACTTTCAGCATGTTACTTGGTACTTTAATAAAGCTGAATATAAATTATAATTAGAACTGCAGTGCAAGGAGAAGCGGTTTGAGTTGAGTGCTGCTTGTTTTTTATACTTGATTTTGACTGGCATTCCAGTAATGTATTTAAAAAGTAATTTATTTTTTCATGCCTCACAACCTTTTTGTTTCCATCTAGATATTAAGTAAGCTGTCATGCAGCCAATGCATTGAAATGTTTTTATTCTTTTACACTTCATTTGTCTTGATTGGACTCTCATAATGAGGGTTTGGCACCCAGGGCAGCATATTTAATTAAAGTTAGTTTTTCTGGTTTTGAGCATAGCTCCTCCCCTTTCTAGTTGGACACACCCCTTCCCATTGACCACACCCATTCAGCTATCTCCTGCAGCCCCCCTTTGATTTGAAGTCACCAGCCGCCACTGCTATTAAGACTTTCTTTTCAAATAAATATGCTTAGCTTTGGAGATGTTCAGTTTTGTCAAAGGCATTCTACTGTGGTCTTGTGTTTTTTTTTCTCTGCCATGAACATCGTCCATGAATCAGCAAGCCCCTTGTTCACACAATCAGCCTTTCCTACTCCACTGGAGGGGTCTTCTGTTACTTGAAGCATGCCTAGTTCAGTTGCCTAAGGTTTCATACCCTATTTTGGTAGGAGACTATAAATCTTTCTTTAATATAATGCCATTAACAAAAACAATGGAATTAATAATTTTTTACCAGCAGTTTGATTTTGCTTATATATATGATCTGCTCTCCCGGCTTTAATACAGCTTTATAAATGGATTTATTACTCTTACCACATGAAGTACAACCAATTCAGTTTATGGAATATGAAAAAGGAGTTAAATTATTTGATCATTGAAAGGTCTTGGAGGTGGTCAATAATCGCAGTCCGGGTCTGAACTGTCTGCAAACAGCTAAAGTTAACTTTGAGTATGTGTCTACCTGTTTGAGCCAATATTCATTTTCCCTGGAGAACACTCTGCTTTAGCTTGTAAGCAGCCCCCCCCCTCACACACACACACTCATCTTCCATTTTATCTCTTATTCCCTTCTGTTAGCAAATATAATCCATAACTGATAATTACTGTGTGCTTGTTAATTTAAACTGAGACCACAGTAGCCTACTGATACAAGGTTATCCTGTTTTTCCACCTGGGAAATGGTTAAGAAATGACTTACAGTTTCAAAGATGTCCTTGGTCAATTCGGATTGTTTCTTAAACACAAACATGTCTTTGCTTTGGCTCATTAGCAGCAGTACAAAAGAACTGCCTGCTCACACCCTTGTTCTCCCCCTCCCCTTCCCTGTTTATTACCTTAAGCCAATCCCAAAGTTAATAAATATTACCTGTGGCAGGCACCATTTTTAAAACTACAATCCGCCCTTTGAGCACCTCATGCTTGGCTCTGCCATAGAACTTATTAAAACTGCCTGAACTGAGGCACAGCTAACTGATAGTTTGTGGAAATACACTGTACCTACCTGAGTCTCCACATTCACTATCATATGTTCATTTATCGGTTTACTCTGTTACCTGATTGTTTCCAGACCCCTCATAAGAGCAACTAACAGGGTCTCTACCCGCTTCACTCCCCACCCTGCCCCCTATTCCGTCCCGCCCCCAGTGGTCCTACCTTTATTACACTCACAAACCCCTCCCATCTTTCCAATAGCCAACCACAGAGCTAAATCCAACACTACCTCCTCCACATTCCCACTACTATCACTTCTCCTCAGCTAACATGTACAAGCATACCTTACCTATGCTCACTGCATACACTCTCCTTGCATATTTTACATCCCACCAAAACTCCATCATTCCCCCACTCAACCACTACCACTGTACTACTACTCACACCACCACTCATGTCTCACCCTCACTCAGATCCCCTCCCACCAACTCAAGAACCATCCCTATGCACCCCCCTCATATTCTACCAAATATATTACTCAAACATAAACCATCCCTACAACTTAACATAGTAACCCTCCCACCATACCTATTACCCACAGAGCACAATCATAAAGTTTCCCTAATAAACAAACACATTCAAAAACTGAGAAAACTAATAACCTCATGCATATCAAAACTAGCCCTAAGTGGAGACATCCACCCCAACCCTGGCCCTACCATCTCCAACCCCAATCCTCATAATCAGACTAGAAATCACAACTTCTCCCATATCACAGCCAATAGAAAGCCAAGTGACTTACTTCTACTAAGCCTAAGTATTAGAAGTATTATAAGTATATCCAACAAAGTCCATGAACTCCATGCCACCATAGACTTGTACTCCCCAGATATAGTCATCCTGACAGAAACCTGGCTAAAACCTCACATTACCAGTGAGCAAATACTCCCTACTGGTTACGGCATATTAAGAGAAGACTGGCTAAACAAGAAAGGAGGCGGTGTAGCTCTAATATTTAAACAGCATCTAAACATCCAGATCTTAAAATCATCAGCTCCAGAAATAGGCAATGAAGAAATAATATATACCAACCTCAAAATAAACCAAAACAAAACCATCAACATAATTGGATGCTACTGCCCACCTGGCCAAAACATCCCTCCACTAGAAAACATCCTTAGCTGGTCTACCCACCATCTCCCACAAGAAACTATAATTTTAGGTGATTTTAATATTGACTGGCAATCCTGTTCTGGCAACCATCCAGCCCATCATGTAAACCTTCATGGCTTCACCCAACTAGTCCAGTCACCAACCAGGATAAATAAAACTCCAGCAAGCACACTAGCCTGGATTGGATACTAGTCAGTAAGAGCCCCTCCCAGTCATATATAACAGGCTGCTTATCAGATAGCCTCAGTGATCACTCCCCAACATTCCTGCTCAAAACATACCTATACCAAGCTAAAACTGTCATCTACCATCAAATACGTAAAAAACTAAACTTTAACCCACTCACATTCATCTCATCCCTCAAAGAATGTAACTGGCATCCTCTAAAGTACCTCAGTCTTGATGACACAGTTGAATTTTTTTAATACTACCTTCCTGAGCATCCTTAATTACCATGCCCCCATAAGACTTTCCAGAACCAAAGCACAACCCTCCCCATGGCTACAGGAAATCACTAAGTCAGAAATGAAAAACAAGGATAAAGCCTGGGAGCACTGGAGCAAAACCCCCTCAACTAGACAGAAATTCCTAGAACTATGCAATAGAGTCAAAAAGCTAATAAAACAGGACAAATTCCAATACTACTAGTCTGCCCTAGACTCCTCCCAACACAGCCCCAAACAATTCTGGTCCTCCATAAACTCCATCCTCCACCCAGGTAAAGTCAGTACCCCTCCTCCTAACATCCCTTACTCCTCCGAAAAATATTACTACCTCATTCAACACACACTTCACACAAATCATACTATCACTAACTAAACAACACAACCCCCCTCCCCTCCAACCCACACCTTCAACTAGTAATCTCCCCACTGCCTTCTCTTTTTCTCCTGTACCTACCTCCGACATAAAAAACCTCTTAACTAGACTTAAGCCCACTGAATTAGCTGCAGACAACCTCTCAAGTGAATACCTACAAATCGCAGCTGATGCTCTGGCCTACCCAGTATCCATCTTGATTAACCGATCTCTGTCAGAAAGTTACGTTCCCACACTGTGGAAAGTATCACATATAATTCCCCTCCACAAAGGCGTCCCCTCCACAGAACTAACCAATTACCACCCCATAGCTATTCTCTCTCCACTCTCCAAAATACTAGAGAGATGCATTCACTCTCAGTTCACAGACTACCTCCTTACTAACAACCTCCTTTCCAATACTCAGCATGGTTTCTGACCAAACTTTAGCACCACCACTGCCTTATTCTCCTTTACTAACACTATCCTTCAGCATAAAAACAATGGCTATCTCTCCTCTGTTACTTTCCTAGACCTATCTAAAGAATTTGACATGGTCCTACACAAACAACTCATCTCTGTCCTCAATAACCTATCCTTCTCTCAGTCAATCACCAACTGGTTTCAGAGTTACCTGTCAGACCGCCAACAATCCGTTGTATGGCAGAATTACATATCTCCCCAACTACCTGTCTCTATAGAGATTCCCCAAGGATCCATCCTTGGACCCCTACTCTTCTCTATTTTCACCAATAATCTAGCCTCTGCCACCAAACATGGCACACTCATACAATATGCAGATGACTCAACCATCATCTGCTCAGACCAGTCCCCACCAAAACTGCAAAAAGTCACACAGGAAGCCTTTTCCTCTGTTGAAACTTGGTTATCCGATGCCCAATTAATACTCAACCCAAACAAAACTAAACTACTCAACTTCCAACCCACCAAGCATACTCAAAACAACTCTCACTTTAACATCACAGTAAAAGACAACACCACTTTACACCCAACAGAACACACCAAATTGCTAGGAGTGGAAATAGACAATAAACTAAAATTTAACATTCAAATATCCATGACCATAAAAAAAGTCCACAAAAAATTGGAGCGTTATACAGAAATAAGCAACTTCTCACCAAAGCAGCAAAGATTTCAGCAGCAAATTCCCACCTTATCTCCACCCTACTTTATGCCTCTCCAATATATACCAACCTAAGACAAGGTGATCTAAACAAGGTAGAGACCTGCTACAACGAAATTGCCAAATTCGCCACAGGGGCATCCTACCATATTCACCACTGTCTCTCACTTGCTGAACTGGGCTGGCTTGAACTCCCTCACCTCCTTCAATGGTATCAACTCTCACTCACCTACACACTAGTAAACCATCCACTAAATGTCCCATCCCTCCAGAATCTACTCCAACCCTATCGCACCACCAGACCACTAAGATCCAGCAACAAAAATCACTTGCAGATCACTAAAGCTAATAACTCTGCTGGTGATACACTATTCTCTTGCGCCATAGCCAAATTATGGAACTCCCTCCCACCCACAATTACCTCCATACCATCATGCACCCACTTCAAAACTTTATTAAAAGCGCACCTAAAACATGCTGGCTATGCCCTTGCAACTTCCACTCTAATATCACCCACCCCATCCAACCACTACCTTTCGTTCCACCCCACTAACTACCTTGATTATAGCAAGCTCGGATGCTCATAAGCCTAGTACTTATTATACAGCAGGAACTTCTTATTGTAACAATTGTTAATGTCTGTTATGTACTTCGCAGATAAAGATTCTAGCTGTCTACTGATGTACTATGTTCTTCACCTGTAACTGTTTGTAATTAATTGCTATGTTAATCAATTTGTTAATCACTATGTAAATCCAATGTAACTACTGTCTGTTTATTTTAACTGTGGAGCTTTTCTCCCCGGGCATACGCTAAAAATGGACCTACGTCCAGTTGGACACTCCCAGTCAACAAATGCAAATAAATAAATAAATAATAAACAAAATAAAATAAAAATTTTATTTAAGGTGCATGAGAAAATGTATTTTGACATTGACCCAGAATACCAGTTTTCATATACATGAAGTTGTCTGAAAATAAATAAATAAATTAATTAATTAATTCATTCATTCATATAAGTTTTAAAAGAAAATAAGTGTAGTCACCAGGCGACTCTGCCTTTGCCAAACAAAGCAAACTCATAATTGTCATAGCTCTCAACTGTTTCTTGCCTTGAGAAACTGGTCTTCAGTTTGCTTTATAAAAAATCTCCCTTTTCTGCTCTGAAAGGTTTATTATTTATTTAGTGCATTTTTACAAGTGAGCATTCATATCGCACAATGGCTAGGCAAATGAAATGAAATTAAATGAAACTACTCAAACTAATTTGTCAAGCAAGTGCTTTTCCAGTGTAATAAAATATAACATTGCCACCTGGGAATTGTCCAATAATAATATTGAGTCTAGGCTCCCATCATTAAAAGCAAAATCACTACACAAACAACAGTAGTAGTAAAAGAAGGAAAAATAGTTAAAAGATATTAAGAAACGTCACTTTTATCAGTCAGAAAATGTAAGTATTGAAAGTAGACTTCTGTTTTATCTCAGTCCTATATATAGAATTATTAAAAATTACTGCAGCAATCTGGCAGTTCTAGTTACCACATACACTGTGATAAGTTCAGTCTGGGAAGTTGCCTGTTTACAAAGGCATAGACTTGCCAAAACATGTTTTCTCAGCTGCTATAAAAATCAAAACGTGTACTTAACTATACACTTGTAGATCGTCTCCACAGATTTTAATACAGTGTCATCGCAAGAACTAATGAGCAGACATACAATATGTAGGCACTACAAGAGTCAAATGCTTTTAAATGAAAAGGACATTCCAAAGATGCTAACCAACATCAGCTGCACAAAAAAAGTTTCAGTATGCAATCCTACCGCACAACCATTCCCGCGTTGCTCACATTTCTACACTTTATCATTATAGTGTTAGCCATACCTCTCAAATGCCCAGATTTTTGCCTCATATTTTTGGTCTGTTCCTCTTAATTCACTGATTATTGAAGTCATTATATAATGACATACATTTGAGTTTCAGACTTCATATCCTTCAGAAAATTAATAACAACAGAAATCCTGTTATTCTAGCAATTTTCTAAGTTTATAAGAGCAATATTTAAAATCAGCCCTATTTTTGGGCTTTTGTTCCCCCATTATTTTAGATGTTTTCCAGACTTCCTGCTATAAGAGGTTGAATGGTGGTAGCATTTCCTTGAATACCCTACTCCTGCTGCTGATGTCGATCTAAAATAACACAGGGAAATTACTTTTGTTAGATATAGAACAGTACGGGTTTGTTTAGCAGGCAGCTCACCTTTTAAATCTTATGACGTTAGTCAAACAGGTAATGACAGCACCTACAGCTAACCATGGTGTTCACATTGGCATTGCTAATGCATTCAGCACTGTTCTGTATAGGAAAACAATTAAGAGATTAAGAGCAATACATGTCCATATACACAATTCAGTGAGAAAATCACTGGTTAAGTAACAGCATGGAGTAAATCAGGGTGGAATGATGTCTGTCTATCCCAGTAGGGTTTTAATAATGGTGGCCCATGGGGCTTTGTGCTGGGGGTCAGTTTTTTCTTTAGACTATTCTTCTAAAACTAACAGTGGGAAATGTGTGAAGGAAAGGTTAGTTTGCTGTTATTTTTTGTATTTCTGTATTGCCTTTCTATATTTTGAATACTGTTTGTTTTC
The DNA here is from genome assembly GCF_019279795.1 of Protopterus annectens. Lineage (NCBI taxonomy): Eukaryota > Metazoa > Chordata > Ceratodontiformes > Protopteridae > Protopterus > Protopterus annectens. The sequence goes on along the minus strand of NC_056750.1, from coordinate 279,137,190 downwards.
TTTATCTTGTGTTAAATACCACTGTCTTCTTTTGAAATCCCACCCCTTCAATTATTTAAATTTATTGGCCATCCTACATTTTTCATGTACCAAAAATAAAAAAGTAACACCCCCTTTCAGTCCATCTGCTTTTTTAAAATAGTAACTCTCCACTAAGGCAAACCCCATTTCATCCCCCCATCTCTTTTTAAAGTTTTTTTTTAGTAGTCCTTCTAGCATCAGATCACAGCAGGTAGTCTCCTCCTGCAGCTGGTGCTCTCTGGGAATTGAGAGTAGAGTTACAATTGGCAATGGTACACAGACACACTCCTCCTCTCCCTCCCTCCAAACCACAAATACATGCTAGGAGATGCAACTATACTGCCAACTGGAAGCTGGCTCTCTTCAACATAGGACTAGAAGACCAAGAGGAGAAAGTTAGGTTACACACTACACCCAGTCCACCATCACATAGTCACATCACACACTCAAATCATAAACATACACAACTCACATACTACTCATGCTCTGCCAAAAAAAAAAAAAAAAAACAGCAGACCACACCAACAACCACCACACACCCCACCACCACACACAACAACACCAACCCTGCAATATATAGGAGAGTCAGAGGTCAGGTCAACAGCTCACTTTCTTGCTACAAACACAAACAGTCACACACTACTCATTGTCATAGTCAGGCCAGTACCACCACCCACGCTACTTCACCAGACTGAGTCAGTAGAGAAGGTCACAGTAAGCTGCCTCCGCCACATAACCCAAGCACTCAACTAGCACTCAGGCAGGTCATAAAGGTACAAATACCTACTCCACGCGCTGGTACGCTTGGTGTCTGAGACTCAAGGGGATACCAAAATCACCAAAATGTATCATACTAAAACACTATCACTACCTCACTTCAACTCCAAGCCACTACACCCCTACAAACACCTAGCCAATAAATCCTGGAAGCCCAAATGCAACAAGCCATCAAAACAACAAGCCATGGAACAACAAAAAACTCAACCCATAGGACATCAAAGACATACTGCAACAAATGCGAAAACAACACCGGAAAATGTTCAACACCGTCGGAGATCAGATACAGATCTCCAAGATCCACTGGACATCTCTACCCACATCCCTCCAAATACCACCAAAAGACAACAGTAATACACTACAAATAAAATTTCACACTTCTCTAACTGGACTCTGTGGTCTCCTTTAAGGCCCCCGAAATGCAAACACTCAAGTAAGCGCAGCTGAATCCACTTACAAATGCCGCTTACACTAGCAGGCCTGCAGGCATGCCCAGGCAGGGGCAAGCAAAAACAAAGACTCTTTTGTAAACCAGGCAAGCTGGCCCTCGCTGGACCCCAGCCATAATAAAACTCTACAACAACAGGAGAAAGGAAGCTACTGAGAGAAAGGCATTAAACTTAAAAGGTAAGACACCCTTTCACACTAAAAAAAAACTAAGAGCTCATAAAAAATCATCCAAAGCAAATTTAAAGAGAAAAAAGCTAAAAAACTCAAAGACAATCATAAAAGGCCTTCTTAAGCTATGTTAGAGAAATGGGGAACTCTCAGATATGCTCAGAACTAGTTCAAAATGATGTGAATCCAAAAGGAGATATCTATACCATGCATTGCAGGCCCCCCCCAACATCCAAGTGCCAAGAGAACTGCTCTCTCAAAGCAAAAAAACACAGCCCATGGGGGACCTGATGGTGTCCCCGCTGTGTGCTCCACAACAAAGCCACCATATAGGAAATCATAAAAGGCAACATATAGGCAGATCCATCCTAGACTTTTTTTCATGGCTTTTTGGCTTTCAAAGGCAGATCATGCCTTTGACAAATTCAGTTTTTAAAACAAACAGTCACCAGCCATTGATGAGGGCAAGGCAGTCCCTCAGCCCTACCTTAAGGCCCGAAGGCCTATATACAATACCACTCAGGTATCATTGAAAACTCATCAGCTTAAATGCCAACCCATACATCACAAGATGGGTTGCAAACTGGCTGGAGACAGAACCCACAGGGTCAGAGTTGTGAAGAGAAAATCTTGACTCAATGGATGGGAGATCGAGATATACCCCAGGGATTACCCTCAGTGTCACTGCTCACAGAGGCACAGCAAAATAATGGGTATAGTTCCCCCTAAGATATGCTGATGATAGTAAACTGGGTAACACAATTACTTAAATAAAAGGTGATGATTTACAGAAATGCACATCAGCCAGTCACCTCCTTGGCTTTAAAAGATACAGTACTGACTTTGTCCCAGATGATCTGACATCAAATACCAGCTTGGACACTAGAAAATCTGGCACGGGGAAGATGGAAATGAAGCAGTGAATCACAGCTCACGCACCTGGGCTGGAAGTGATCCAGGAGAACAATATCCCGCACTTACACTATTAGCATGTGGCATCAAAACCAATGACTGCATATGTGAGAACATGTGTGTGCCCCCAATACAAGCACATAGTGAAATCACAATCATAGCAGTGGACATTAGGGCTTAATCAAGAACATTTGCATTACCACTGTAGATGACAGTACCACTTCCAGTTTGTGATTCTTGCTCCGAGGGAAAGAAAGGAAATATAGTACTCTTGCCCCTGAAGGAATAAATGGATCAATATGGGTTATAACTGAGGGAGACAGGCTATATAGCTTATTTAATCCATTATTAAATACAAAGCTAAGTTTTATAGCCTTTGAACAAGTCATCTGACATGATATGAAAAATCTTAGGAGTGAAAATCTGAACTATTTGGAAAAACATCAGGAACTCCCATTATATTGTTTCATATAAGTTATTTAGAGATTACTTCTGTTAGTATGACAACATCTGATCTGATTCTTTTTGAAAGTCAGTGCCTTGAACATACCATTAAAAGAGCCAACACATTTGGAAACAATACCAAGAATTAATGCTAATAATAGAAAAAAGTGGAAAATATATTGCACAGCGCCTTCCAAAATTATGGAATAAAATTACTCCTATAACCAACTTCTGTTAAAAATAAACAGTGTATAAATGGAAGTTAAGCTTCTTGAAGCTCAATAGCTTATAAGTTGAAACATGTGGAAGCCAACAACATTCACATTGACCTGTAAGATGGTCAAAGCCTGTTATACTCATTTCTGAAATGAGTGGCTGTATAATCTGAGACCACGGAGTAACAGAGACTCAGCCAGGACCTCTTTGCAGTGTGTGAAGCTGTACTTGTGTCTTGTAAATGAGTCTGCTATTATAGACATAAATGAAGAACATAATTGAAAAGCAGTCTGACTAGCCAGCAAGCCCAATAAACAGTACTGACAGTGATAATAGGCATTATAAATAAACGAATTTGGTAAAGCATGTGTGTCGTACATTCATCACATATTACCAGTGGTTAACCACACAACAACAGCAGACAACACACAAGCATAACAAATGCAGAAATGCTACACAGCCTATAGATGCCTCCACAACATAGGTTCATAGGTTGGTATTAGGCTATCGGCCCTAGGTGCTATATAAGCCTAGCCATAACAATTCCCTGGCTATTTCTTCCCACAGTATTTACTTCCCTGTCTAGCAGGGCGACTGACATAATCCCCGTGGTGAATTTCCTATCTTCCATCCAAACATCAAGGTTCCTTTTGAAGTGGGCCAAAGAGGCACTCTGCTTGACATGTATTCCCCTATTCCAGAGTCTGGGGAGTCTCTGGGTCAGGAACCTATTCCTCCAGCATGTTTTGTTCATTATGATGACACGGTTTAGATCCCTAGAGCGTGTGTCTCTGAGGGATTGGGATTTCATTAAGTGTAGCATGTCCAACAGCTCTGGGTTTGACATGGCCTTGTATGTTAAGCAGAGATCGCCTCTGAAAAGATGATATCTGACAGAGTATAGGTGGAGTTTTTTTAGATGGTCAGCATAGGGCATCTGCTTTAGGCCTGTGATTCTTTTAGTGAGGTATTTCTGCATCCTTTCCAATTGTTGCAGATGTCTTGAGAGTTACATACCAAAAGTACAGTTGTGTATACCTACCATAAATGTAGATGTTTGAGTGTATTCACTGTTGCAGTCATCACATCCGGGCTATCTGCCTGCAGGTAGCCCTCAGCTGGCCTGAAAATCAGAGTCCTCAGACCTCCACGTCAGATGCTGTCGCCTCCTCCATGACGCCAGGTCGTCAGGGGTACAAAACATGCAGCTGATACCACTACATCAGTCCCTCTTTGATGAAAATAATTACCACCCCCACCCACCACCCATGGGAATACTTAGAGTCATGTGATAAAGAGACTTGATCCAATACATCATCACCGTGATCTTGCATCTAGGTAACAAACATGGGAACTTAACGGTATTATGGATGCATGTCAACTGTGAGGTGGTAAATATCTAACTGACAGTAAATAATAACTGTGGATTACTTCTGTTATGAAACTACATGTGAAGCCAGAGTATGTATCAATTCATTCATGGTCATTTAGGAGAAAGCACACGGAACTGTGTGGTACAGCTGCAATGCATAATTATGTATTAAAGGGTAACATAGCAGCAATGAAAACTTAGTAAACATTGACTGACAGTATGAGGAAATAAGTATTTGTCAATGTAAAATGCTGGCTTGCAGGACATTAGTAAATGAGCCTTAGGAAGTAATGGTGGAGGATGTTTAGAGGGTTTTATTGAGAGTCATCTTCAGTGGAAATGTTATACTGTATTGGAATTAGGAATGATATACAGGAAGAGGTAAAAAACTGTTTAGTGAATTGTCATGCATGCATTGATGCCTTCTGCTGTGCATGGATGACATTTGTATTGAAATTTATAGCATTAAATAACTTACAGTATTTAAATAATTATGTTAAGCAGCATTTGGTTTTGTAGTAGCTTTCTGAGTGGAGGTACAGTTTATTAAAGTGACTGCAAAAAGCAACATTTCATACTATAGTGTTGAAAAAAAATAGCACAGATAATTTTAGCAGTTAAGAGCTAATCCCTACATTTGTGTCTACCATTATATTATTTCAATCATTGCATGCATAAAATGTTCATTTTTATATTTAGAGCAACATTTAGCATTGTACTATTGAAGAAATGGTAGCTACTTTGGTTTCATCTTCGTAGTACAAAATGCCCATCTTAAATAATATTAATGATAATCACATTGAGATGTATTGTGCTGGCACTGTATCACAACTTTACTACCTATTAGATTTATCTGTGCTGGGATATCTATTTGAAATTATCAAAGCAGCTGTATTTTGATCTTGCTGATTTAGAACAACTGTCAGTTATAGTAGCACTTATCTTTGCTGGAAGATCTACTTTAGATTTTATTCACTGCAGTGATGCCTGCAACAAAAGCTCCCCTGGAACTGTAATTACTTGGCTTAATAAAGTATGCCACTGATCTCATAAAAATATGGAGAATAATTGCATATGTTGATAGTGTATTATTGTATATGAGTGTGTTTTTCATGAAAGAATAATTTTCATGTCAGGAGTTACTTTAGTTTGTAAGCAATTACAATAAAGTTCTTAGAACCTTTTTACAAGTTTCAATATTTGAGTTTCTAGACTATTTGAGTTTCTAGACTAAAGGTGAAAAAGTCAGATGTAACACTTGCAGATGTAAACGATGTGTGGTAACCTCAGATAATGGTTTGTGGTGAGTATATTTATATTTATCGTCTAGTTTTGTATGCATGCATTGTTTGCGATAATATTTTAGCGATTTTAGAAGAGGTTGCAGCAAATCTATTTTAATATCTTGCCTAGTGCTTCCGTTTAATTTTGTTCATGCCATATGCAGGTGACCATCTCAAATATACTGGTTTATCTTTTTAATAACAATGTTTTTATTTTGATATACCAACCTTCCACTGCATTCTGCACTTGAGGTATGCTGAGAATTGTCTGATCAGAACTTGACTCCTGTTTGGGTGGATACTGAACTGGAAAATGAATATTCTTTCTAATATGCACTGCAGTCCTCCTTGGTCTATTAATAATTTTATCAATTTTCTTCAACTAGAACAAAAAGAGTTGTGCATTAATTGGTATTTGTCTATTGATTTGTTTGAGTTTTGGAGGAATAATAGCAGATGGTGAGAATACTATTGCTGTAATTTACTCAGTTGTACAGTTTTATTTTAAGTTTAGGAGGGGTGTACATTTGTCCTGGCAGATTTAAGATTAATACCTGTACTCATCAGCATAACTGGAATTGTCAGTGGGCCCATTTAGTGTAACTGTCACATATTATCTGATGGAGATATGCTACAAAGAGAAGTACACTGAATTCTAAAGGAAAACGCAGGCCTTCATCTTAGGATAGAGTGCTGCATACTATATCAACAAGAAACCTGCAGTACCTTTTCAAAATGCAGGCTTGTGATGACTTGCAGTGCCATTTTCCTACGTTCTTGGGAGTTTGCACTTTGCATCATGTAGTACTGGTAAGTCATGGTTGCTGTACTCATCACTGGAGGTGTAGTGGTACCCACAGTAGTTTAGCTTTTAATGACTTTAAATTCATTTATTTGACTTTGTTAAACATTTTGTACTGTGGACTAGCTTCTTAAACAAATAGCTTCTGATAACTGAAATCAATAGGATTCCATGTTATGGTGGCTCTTCCCAGAATTTTAGACGGTAGTTTTTTGAAAATGGGTGTAGCATTTCTTCACTGTTGATTATATGTGCATGCCGTACATACTTGTTTTAATGTATATCACAACAAAATGAAATGCTTTACAAAATTGCATGATTTATTTCCATTTCAGATGTATGCATACCTCATTGTAGGTGCATATGTTTAGGAATGTGATATAACAATTTATTAGCTTCTTAAATTACAGCTATACATTGAAAATTAGCCCTTATCCAGAAACACTTGAATTTGTTATAGTTTTAGGTAAAGTTTACTAAAGGCTTGTAGTGAATCAAGTGAAAAACTATGAACTAAATGAAAACTGTATTTAAAGTATATTAACTAAAGTGGTAAGTTATGCACAGAAACAAACACACATGAGCATACACACACAGACGCACTTCGCTGATGTATAGATTTCCTTTTGGCGAGTAGTCTGAAGACTTCAGGGGCTGGCTGCCTACTCTCAGCTGTCAATTACAATGGGATATGACATGTGACTTCATAAATTCAGTGTAATCAATGTCACTGTATGTGATAGATCATGGGAGAGTGAGGTATAGTCTACGTGTCTGTGTACCATTCCAAAACGTTCTAGCTATACCATTATTTCCGCCTTCCTTACAGTCATAAGGTAACTTCTTTCATTTTTGTTGTCTTACTCACACTCATGAAGACATATGTTATATATAACACCTGTGTGGTATATAGACATATGTTATATATAACACCTGTGTGGAATTTCTGCAGTATGTCACTCAGTCATAAGGTAACTTCTTTCATTTTTGTTGTCTTACTCACACTCATGAAGACATATGTTATATATAACACCTGTGTGGTATATAGACATATGTTATATATAACACCTGTGTGGAATTTCTGCAGTATGTCACTCAGTCATAAGGTAACTTCTTTCATTTTTGGTCTTACTCACACTCATGAAGACATATGTTATATATAACACCTGTGTGGAATTTCTGCAGTATGTCACTTAATGCCTCCTTTCCTTCTTGCTCATTGATTTGTTCTGATTCTCTGATCCCTTCATTTATGTTTAGAACTACAGCTCCATGTGTTATACCTGTAAATCCTATGCACTAATATGCCTACTTCTAACTTATGTGTAGCACTAGCAACTGTAACACTAACAATATACTGTTCTTTTGAAAAGTCCACAAAATAAGGCAACTTTTGTCCAGACATTTGGAAGTGGTGTGCATTACCTTTCATTTTTGTCTTGTCTCTTTATGGATTATGTACTGCTGAAAAAACAACAGCTTCACAACTGGCATACCTTTGTTTTTTCATCAGTCCTGTTTAATGAAGCATTTGACAACTTATTTGTGCTGGCTTTACTTGTTTCAGATCGTTGAAAGTGCTGCAATTGTGTTGCTTCATTTAGACCTCTGGTTCTCATGCATGATTAATCTGGGTTGAAACTCATGAGTCTCACTTGTGTGTAGTTTAAATGTTTGCTAGTCAAACACTTAACCTTTTCACTTAGGATCCTGGTTCTCCGAGATGAATGCAGGTAATCATACCAATAGAGACTTGTGCTCCTCCACTTAGAGTCTTAGTTCATAGTGAAACCAAAATCTAAAACTTTGTTCCTGTTTCCAGTATTCTTTGAACCCCATGATGCAAAGCAATTCACTTCATCAAAATCATGAGCAGGTAACACTTTCAGGAATGTTGTTTTATGACCTGATCCACTAAGGCCCCCTCCCCAGTTCCTCAAACTTCTCTTGCACTGTACTGATTCCTTTTTTTAGCCAGGTGATTTGACCCCATATAGACAATGACATCCTACTTTGTCATACATGCAACAGGCCCACTGATCATGAACATTCTTCTGCTGGCTCATATGTGTGTGTGTGTATACACACAAACACACACACACACACACACACACACACATATATATATATATATATATATATATATATATATATATATATATATGCGGGATCCGTCAATATGTTCGAAGTTTCACTACTTCGAACCCCACCTCACCGAGTCCACTTGTTCAAAGTAGTGAAACTTCGAACATTGACTTCGGCTGTCACACAACAACACGGAATGGGAATATTCCCTTTTCCCCGCTCTAGTGCAATCTCAGAGTTGGTATATTTAAGTAGGGGGTATGGGGGACACAGCCACATGGGGGTGCAGAGGGGCTTGCCCCCTGGTAAAACATATTTTAGTGTTTTTTTTTGGGTAGCCTGGGGAACTAGACTTCAGCGAAAGTGCACTTTCATTTAAGTGGACTTTCGCTGAAGTGTAGGGTCTACTGCTCTATTTCGAAGAAGTGTATTTTCGATATAGAGCAGTCGACCCATATACATACACACACACACACACACACACACACACACACACACACACACACACACACACAAATATAGATAGATACCCTATAACAAAATACCTCCAAACTCCACAATCCACATACTAAATCCAAAAGAAACTCTTCACACCAGCAGGTCGGAACCAATAGCAGCTTTATTCACATAAACACACACTGGTTTAGCGCTTTCTTCCCTACTGAAGGGACTTCTTCAGAACAATGCCATTTCCATAATCCAGTCCTTTTATACAAAACCACACCCAACTGACTAATTGAATAATTACCAATCAACCCAAAAGCGCATAAAAAATGCCTAAAATGCATATTCACATCAAAACATGACATAAAAACTACTTTCTTGTTGTTATGCATTAAAATACATATAATGGCATTAACCACAGCTTATGCCATTACCCTAAAATATGCTTTAATTTTAATATGCAAGCAATATTTACATTTGCGTTAATACCAGGTGGTTGGGTGGCATTAAACCTAAGCTGTCACCTTAACTCACAGATATCATGATGCACATCAAGCATCCTCCCCTGAGCATGCTTAACCAACTGCTGCAAAACTGAAAATCTAAAAATGTGGTCCTTATTTTCAAATATGTGCCTACTCAAAGCATTGGTCATTTTACAATTTCTTATGTCCAAAAGATGTTCATTAAACCTCTCCTTAAACTGTCTACAGGTTTTTCCCACATAAAAGGCGGGACATGATTGGCACTTAGCCACGTATACCACACGTTTGCTGCAACAGTTGAAATGCCCTGTTATGTGAATGTTCACACCATTTAACTTAAAATATTCTGAGGTCTCTGCTATATTCCTACAGCAATTACCCATACCGCATCTAAAATTCTGCCATCTCCTAGAAGAAACTGGTGTGAAGAGTTTCTTTTAGATTTAGTACATAGATAGATACCCTCAGTCCCCTATACCTCTCCTAAGAATGGAATCGTTCAGCAAAATGTGTCTTCTTTTTCTACAGGATCCCATTCAATACTGTTCTGACTTTCCACTGTAGAAGATTGAAGAATCTTTCTTGAGCTCTACTTCTAAAACTTGTTTTTGTGTGCCAGAAACACTATAGCCAGCAGCTGTACCCCACATCTCACCTCACTCTGGCCCAGTCTGGCTTGCCCTAGTACTGATGCCAACCCTGGGAATGGTGATCCCGGCAGTAGAGACCTCACATTCCATAGGCAGGGAATTAGGGTGTAGAATTAGTGTGGCCTTATCTAAGGCAACTCTTGGTATTGTCAAGCATGTTGTATTGTGCACTATACTGAATCCAAGATAATTGCCCACCTGCACACATCCACAATACTTAGCTGGACTGCAAACACATCATTACTGGAGTCACACTCCTGTCATCTTGTGCATGCAGGACATATGTCACATACAGAGCAAAATTCCTGGTTTTCCTTTAAAGGTTCTTTCTGTGGAAGTAGTTAGCACACTCCACCCATGGTGAACCAGGATCAGTCCATCAGTCCCATATAGGTTCATAGGTAGGTACTAGACTATTGGCCCTAGGGCCTATATAAGCCTAGTCAAAAGGTACCCTGGCTTTCGCCACCCAAGAAAATTATTTTCCTGTGCCACTGTCGAGCAGAGCCACAGAAGTGATCCCCGGGTGAATTTCCTATCTCCCATCCAATCATCAAGATTTTTCTTGAAGAGTGCTAATGAGGAGCTTTGTTTGATATAGATAGGCAGTTTGTTCCAGAGTATGGAAAGTCTCTGGGGCAGGAATCTATCCCTCCAGCATGTTCTGTTTATTGTGGTGACAAGGTTTAGGTCCCTAGAGTGTGTAGCTCGGAGGGATTGGGATTTCTTTAAATGGAGCATGTGTGTTAGGCAGAGATCACCTCTGAGTAGGTGACATGTGACGGAGTAAAGCTGCAGTTTTTTGAGACGGTCTGCGTAGGGCATCTGTTTGCGGCTGGTAATCCTCTTTGTGAGGTATTTTTGCGGCCTTTCCAGTTGTTGTAGATATCTTCTGAGGTACATACCAAAAGGGGCATTGTAGTCTAATGAGTGATGAGTAGAGGGGAACAATGACCTCTTTTTTCCTGGATGAGAAACCTTTTGTGATGAGGTGTGCCACGTAGAAGGATTTCCTGACTACTGTGGCAATGTAATTATCAAAGGAGAGACTACTGTAAACCTTTGTCCCAAGGTCTCATCACACTTTCAGTGTTAAGTAGACTACCACCTATGTGGTAGTTCATGGGTACAGAGGTTTTACCAAAAGGGATGACAATGCACTTTTTGGCACTGAGCTTGAGGCCATGGCTTTGACACCAGGCATCTGTCTCAGCAAGGCCCTTTTGTAGGATGTCCACATCTTTTGGAGTTTTGATTATGGCTCCTAGTTTGCAGTCATCTGCAAACTTCATTAGCCAAAAACCTTCTGTGTTAGCCTGCACTTCAGAGAAGTAGATTCCAAACAGGAGAGGACCCAGGACTGAACCCTGTGGTACTTCACTTGTCACTGGTCTGAAGTTGGATTTGGAGTCTGCTACTTTCACAGTGTGGGTTCTGTCAGTGAGCCAGTTGGCAACCCATCTTGTGACATAGGGATTTATACCTAGTTTAGTGACTTTATCTATAATTCCAGATTGGGGGATGGTGTTGAAAGCCTTGGCGAGATATAGATAGGCTGTGTGAACCTCCTTACCCTCATCTACGACTTTGGTGACCGCTTCAAAGAAGTCTATCAGGTTTAGGAGAAATGATCTGCCTTTTACAAACCCGAACTGGGTGGGGTCCAGAGTTTGGAGATTACCAATGTCATTGTTTATAAGTTCCATGATGATACGTTCCATAGCCTTGCAGACCAGGCTCATCAGGCTAATGGAGCGGTAGTTTACAAGGTCCATGGTGGCTCCCCCTTTGTGGAGTGGGATAACCATCACTGTGCACCATTCAGTGGGCACATAGCCTGAGGTGAGGCTATGACTGAACATGGCACTTAGGTGGAGTGCCAGTTCGTTCTGTAGTTCATGTAGAATGCAGCCTGGGATGTTGTCAGGTCCCATGGATGATGTGTTCTTGGCTTTGGAGAGTTTGTTTTTTTACCTGTGCAGTCGTGATTACAGGAGCTTTGTATTCTTCCGGTATAGAGATGGGCCCTTTAGGGGATGAGAGGGGATAAAGATAGCACTGAACCTATCTGCCAGGATTTTGGCAATATCAGTTGATTCTGTATATTTAGTGCCATTGTGATGTAACTCAGAGCAGATCTGAGTGTTGCCACTGAGATTCTTGACATAGCTATAGAATGCTTTGTGGTTGTCTTTAGAGTCAGTGGCGATTTTGTTTTTTTAACTAGCTTTGGAGGATTTTATGAGGGATCTCAGCTTCTTACTGAGGCTGACCAGGGAGTTCCTCCAATCATGGGATTTTACTCTTTTTTGCAACAGTTTCTTTCTTCTGTTGCAGAGTTTGTTTATGGCAGGGGACCACCAGATTGGCTTCCTTTTTTTGGAGGATAGCATCTTGGTTCTGTTAAGGATTGCACGATACATGCACTCGTGTAAGTGCTTATAAAGTGCATTTGTGTAGGATTCAGCAGTTATATCTCTATTGTCCGTCAGCATGGGTGTCGTGAAGTTTGCCACTTCTATCTTAAGAAGCGTGAAGTTGGCTTTGGAGAAATTTTTTACGGTGGTTTCACTAATGGGGGGGTGGAGGAGGGATGTGGATGTCTAGGGTGATTAGCTTGTGGTCGGATCTGACCAGCGAGGAATTGACCTCTGGTGTGGAGCATCAGTTGCCCATGTTGGTAATAACTAGGTCTAGGATACTGCTGCCCCTGGTGGGGGTGTGGATAAGTTGATCCAAGGCATTGGAATTTATGAATTCCAGAAAATGTGGAGCACAAGAGTTGGTACATGAGTAGTTTTCCAAGTTAATGGTGGGGTAGTTGAAATCACCCATTATTAGGATGTTAGGTTGTACACTAATATTTTCCAGTGTATCAAGAAATGAGGAGTGGGAATCCTGGGGTATGGTGGGGAAAGCTACAGTTTGGATTGTGGTCTTGCCCAGAGTTAGTTGCACTTGGATAATCTTGGGTGCATTATGCTGAGCAACTAGCCTGGAGGCATGGATATCCTTAATGAATATGGACACACCTCCACCTTTAGTGTTTCGGTCCAGGTTAGGTGGCCAATCATCACTTGCTGGTCCATGTTACGTAGTCGTATCATCACTTGCTGGTCCTCCTGTGTCAGGGTCTCGAAACCCAGGGGATTTGGGCCACAGTTAGGATTTTATACTTCTGTACACCAGAACTGGCATCTTGATTTCCACTTTTAGTATCTCAGGAAGGATTATGTTTCAGTCATTTAATTAATGTAATATTTACTGTTCAGATAACACTAAGAAATTCATCAGTTATAACTCTCTTCTACATTTTTTGGGGAGGGGGTTAGGAAGACAAACTCAGTATGTAACGTAAATGCTCTGTGTACTTGTGTTTAGATGAAAAGCTGTCACTTTGGGACCAGATAGCAGCGATAGTAACAATCTTTCGTCTGCACAACATTATCCTGTTACAGAACCTTGCACCAGTACAAGATCTTTATACAGAGTTTTCATCAGTGACTTATTGATCGAGACCCATTTTATACAGCTAGATAACTGAAAGTAGCATGGCAAACATTTTTCTAGTGTTTTGATGACTTAAGTCTCAGTTAGAAGAATGCTTAGTGGGGTGTCCCCTTGCAAGGAGAGGTGTGGATTTCCATTCATGTTGATAGTCCTGAATGAACATATTTTAGTAGGTCATGTAGCACCGAAGCTGACCTTAAGTTATTTTTATAACTGCACTGGTATCATTTAGTATAGACATGCAATGCAGACCCACAGACTACATCTTCCAGGCATTGGATCTCCAGTAGTTGCAGGCAGTTTAAAATATTTCAGCAAAGATACTAAGTGGGACTCTTTGATGTAGACACTCTATGATCTGCAGAACTGCACTGGTTACCAATGAGACTGCACTGGCTGGCTAAAGGGAAGCCTGCAAAAGGGTGTTTAACTCAGTCTGCATGGAATCAATAACTGAAATCAGATCTGCCAGGATTCAAACTACCTAAAAGTATTATGATCTTTCAGTTGTTATATTTAGTTAGAGGATACAGGGAGATTTCCTACATAGGTATGGGTTTCTCCTAACTCAGTCATCTTTTAGTGAGTATGGGGGGGATTTGGCAAAGAAGAGTGATTATCTATAGTGGGCTCTTGACATTTCAGTGGGGAATTGTACATAAGCCATACGTTTGACACAGCTAGCACTGTAGATGATAGGGTCATGGTTATGTCATAGAGGTATGATTCAATCTTATCAATCTGCTCAACCTGTCTGCATTAGCATTAAGGGACTGGTAAGGACTCAGAGGGATTAGCTAAATATCTCAGCAACGCAGTCATTTTTTTATGGCTGTGACCCAACTGAATTCACTTTCTCAATAACTTTTCCCTAGTTCAGATGAATAAAAAATTACCAGATTCAGTAGATTTACTGTTTGCTATATTACAGAACATTCTTAATTCTATTTATTGTCTTGGATGTATTTTGACATCTATGTAGTCCTTGGGCTCAAGTACAGCAATTACAGTAATTTGACAATTAATTTGTGCCAGGCAGTGGAAGAACTGGACATTTACTTCTGGAGGGATACTCTGCTGTTTCATTATTTTCCATATCCCACTGTTTTCAAGCTGTATTATCTGACAGCATCATATGAAGCAGGGATGTGAGTTGATAGGCAGCAGAGAAGGACTCTCAGATTCTCCTTAACTCTGCCTGGAGGTGATCCACTTCCTCAGACTGGGCAGCACTACATTCTTCACAATAACTTGTGGTCAGCACTGCATCCTTGACCTTGCATAGTTCCCATCATTTGTAAATGTTGCTCATAAACTCCTTTTTGCATGGTATCCTGATACCCTGTGATTAAATATCGTGTTTAAAGTGATGAAACAATGTTTTATTTTTGCATTAAAATGTGTTTGCATGCATCCTTGTTTATGTGAATACTTTTTAGTGTAAAAATAAGACTTTGTTTCAAATGGCCTTTTAGTAAATTACCATTTAAAAAAGCTTCAGATTATGGAAGTGCAAACTAGTCATGCCTTATTTATGCCATTAAAAAAAAAAAAAGCCCCAAACCAGGCATGTCCAAGGGCTTTCTCCGTGATTTCTCCTGTCCACCTGGTGATCTGGGCATACTATCCATGAATTCATATAGGTGGCAGTACACTAAACAACACAGAAGTGATAAGAGAGACAGGGACAGTGGTCTCAGCTTGGACAGTGGTCTCAGCCACCAATAACAACAGGAAATCCTTCTCTATGTAGCACACCTCATCACATAAGGGCTTTTCATCCAGAAAAAGGAGGAAATTGTGTGTCTGTCCTCCACTCCTCATTAGACCCATTATAGAATACAACTCTCATTTTTTATATAAAAATCCTCTCAAGACATCTGCAAACAACTGAAAGCCTCAGAAAAACCTAAACTAAAAGAATCACAGGCCTAAAGCAGATGCCCTACCACAAACCCAGAGCTGCTGGACATGCTGTTGGAATAAAGAAATCCCAATCATCCTAATCCGCCCAGGGACACAAAAATGTTTGTCATCACAATAAAACAAAACATGTTGTTGGAGGAGTTCCTGACCCAGAGACACTCCCACTCTGGAATAGATTGCCCATACACATGTCAAAGAGAGTGCCTCTTGACCTCTTCAAGAGGAATGAACCTATGAATATTAATATGGTGGGAGGAGGCATGTAGATCACTTTGGGGAACAGTATAATTAGAGTGGATTAACTTTATTAGTATAAATGAATACTTGTGAAATAACTATTTAATTGCTAATTTGTTATATTAACAGTCTGGCAAAAAGATTTTTAACAGACTGGTAATTAAATAATTCTTTCACAAGTATTTACTTATGCTAATCTGCTCTAATTACGCTGGCCCTCAAAGTGATGCATACATCTCCACCTAGTTCACACTTTCATGATTGGAAGCTTTTTATTTATTTATTTACTAAAAAATTGGATTGAAACAGAGTTTTATTTTTACGTAAAAGAGTGTTTGCATATACAAGGATGCATGCAGATACTTTTATTACATAAAAATAAATCTGTTTTGTTACTTTTGAGATGATCTTTAATTTTAGAGTTTTTATTAAAAAGTAATGTTTGCATATTTTATTACAAAATGTTATTTTGCAGTTGCTTGCCAACAGATTTGCCTTCTCTGTTTTATCAGTGAAAATCAAATTATAGACAAGCCACTTTAAGCTGTCTCTATAATTACTTGAATGAAGTATCTAAGCAACTTCTGTTAACTGAAGAATCAGTGTTTCTTGAACAAGCACAAGCAGCAATTGATCAATTTACACTTAGTGAGCATACCTGTTTCACTGACTTCTTTAATTCAGATTTGCAGTCTGTTATGTATTATTCAGTGTACTTTTAAATGGTATATTTCAGGAAACAGTGATGTATACACATGCACTGAGTGTTTGTTACTCCCAGTGGTGCTATCATACAAATGTGTAAGAATACGATTGTCTCTCTTTTTGCAGATGTTTTATAACCCCCTTGGTTATGCTTCAAAAGTGCTGAATGGTCAATGTCTTGATGAAAAATGTTCTGATTTATCCTACTATTTCTCAAAATCACAACAATTTAGTTGGTAGAAGGTTTCATTCTTTCTGGACAAAGTTAAAACAGACATATGTACTTATCTCTTTTTGCTGAACTTAAAAATTGAAGCGTATTTGGTAAGATTTTCTTTGGTTTAAAACACCTTGTCTGAGTTCACTTAATCTCAATAAGAAATGTCTTTGTTTTACGATGCATGCATTAAGTTGAGCTAACCACCATGTTAGTTTCAGAGTCCTGTACTGATGTTCTAAAGCAGATGTCCAGTGGAAGAACATTTTATAGCGGGAAGGTTACAAGCAGGCCTTAAAAATGTACCCCAGATGTTTCCTGCCGAAACTCCTTATGGTACAAGGATGTATGTGTGCCATATCTCTCAACCTCTCAGAGCAAGAAATCTGGACAAAGCCACAATTAATGGGGGACAAAGGCCCCAAATAGGGACACTTTTTAAATATTGCTCTTATAAACTTAGAAAGTTGACAGACTAACAGGTTTTGCATTAACATGAATTTTCTGAAGGATATGAAGTCTGAAATTTAAGTGCCTGCTATTGTTTTCTGTTTGAAGCCCTCAATGATTTTCCAGTGATTTGCCAGAAAACCACAATTTTATGAGAAACAGGCCAAAAACATGATGTGAAAATCTGGACAGTAGAGAGGAATGTGTGCAGCTGCATTAATTCAGATAAAACTACACAAAACATAAAAAAGGAAACTCAAAGAGGTGAGGCCTAAAATAGAAAGTCAACAACATATCAAAAGAGAATACCGCAGTTCTTGTGAAAGGTACAGTTACTTTGCTGTATGTGAGGAAAACATTTTACATTGGTCTCAGCAGACTTCTTGGAGTGTCTGTGTGACATTTGTTAGCACTGTTGTGAGCAACTAGATGTCCTACTGTTTAAAAGCTGTGATTTAAAAAAAATTTACAGAAATGAAAAAGTTACTATTTAGCAAACAACTATTATTAGTGTAAAAAGCAGCCAGTCATTAACTAGCATTCATATTTCATTCCCTCTGTTCTTTAAAAGATTGCAGGCTTGTAGTTACTTGAATTTATCCACGTGAAATGACAATGTGTCTGTCTGCTGATGCAATTAGTTTTACCCATCTCATTTTATGACAGTTGTGTTTACTGCATTCACAGCAGACTAGCATGAGCCAAACAGTTCAACATTATAAACTTTACAACCTGAAATAAGTTATACCCTTGGTTGGGGAGGTCCTGTATACAGCACAAGGAACTGCTGTGACTATAATTCCAAGATTGACTCCCCCCACGCACCACAGAACTGTGGTAGCTAAGTCAAGAGAACATGTGATTTCCTATCCAGAAGTATAGATTCATCAGACTGGGTCACCCCCAGAACTTTACATGGCCTTAGACTGGCTACACTTTGAGAAAGCTATATTGTTGTTAGAAGAGCGTGATAGAAATGACTGTGGTACTGGGTCAACATCACTGTGTTATAAGGCTATGTGCCATAAACATCATCCTTTAGTAAAAGAGGGGAGGAGGCGTGGTCTGGACCCACGGCATTCTGCAGAGGTACTAAACTAGGAGGATAAGGAGCAGGGAAATGACATCTCACAAGCTGAAAAGGAAGTTTCAGTTTTAAATAATGATGGCATTTTTCACAGACGGTGTAATGGGCCTTGCAGTCTGTCCTACTCTTTGGGTATAGATTGAGAGTCAAAAGACAGGATGCAGTTGTCTTAGAGCAGATGTAAGGGAGTAAGTTGGGGATTGGGGAAAAACGGTTGCATGGAGTTGGATGTAACCATAAAGGTATTACTTTAGTCATGCCTATAGCGCCTACTTTATATACTTCCATTTAATACTTATAACTCCTTATGGCATCGTGACATTTTTGAGGGTTGGTCTCCTTAGCCAAGTGACTTTAAAAATCAGTAATGAGCAGTATAAGAAAGGAGACAAGATATTAGTAATAAAACGACACCAAGATTAGTAATCCCGGCTGTCCTACAGTAGTAATATTAGTCACTATTTTCACTTGTTTATAGTTTTTTACTGTCATCCATATTTTCATGTCTGAGTGAGATACATGTTATTGAAGGGCAATGACATGCTCTGAAATATCATGATGGGAGACAGAAAATAACATTGTCACTGTTCATGTATGATACATTATAATAGAGATTTTCCTAGTTGTTTGCAGTAAATATGACTATATGCAGAATTTCCATGTGCATTTTGAACAAGTGACTTACAAACTATTATGTGACAGCAGATAAAACCACAGATCATGTTATAGAAAGCTATTATTGATATTTGTACTGTAAGCTGTACATCTTGAAATATATTCAGTGTTATTTATTTACATTAACTATATACATAAGCATGCTTTTATATTTCTGCAAATATCTCAATAAACAAGCACTCAAAGGAATTTCTTACTGTCATGTGCCATGTGACACTTGATATTCACAACTATGAAACATTGCAAAACTTTAGAAAAAATATAATTCTGGGGTTGTGAGCATGACAACATATTATAATATTGATGCATAGACTGTGGATGGAATATTATTACTACAAAATATTTTTACTGATAACATTGCTGGTCATACTCTTTAAGTGATATTTAATGTAACAAGATATTTAAATTGACTTAGCTTATACTTTGTAACTTGATTTTTCAGAAATGTAAGGACATGTGTATGCTCCTAAATGTATGACATTCAACATCTGAGAGGTATTAATGGGTTAAAGGGCCTGTGTCCTAAACCCAAATGTTAATTTCCCTAGGATGCATTTTCCTCCCATGTTTCCATATATAAAAAGCATGACATAGCAGTTTCTATCCTGCTCATCTTCCTTAACACAGATCAGTTTGGGGCAGAATTAAATCTCATGGTGCTTTCTTTTTGAATTTCTGTCCATGCTCTTGATATTATTTTGACTGTCATATTTTATTTTTTCTTTTAATTTATACCAAGCAAGATATTCATAACAAAGTGCCTAAAGCTCTTCCTTCACAACCACTATGAATCATACAACTAGGCTACAAATCTGCAACTCCTTTTACTGTGGCTGTCATTTATAACTTCAGCCTTTCACCCCTCTGGGACCGTACCCCTACTGAGCCGTTTGTACTCTGAAGGTGAGGAAATTTGAATAACCACTGAGAGAAACTTAAATAATTAGCTCAGCTTTGCAAGCTAGGAAATATAATACTCTGTCTTAGTGAAGTATGGTGGGAAGAAACTAGGATGTAAAACTCACAAAATGTAATTTTTTTTTTTTTTACAAAAAGCAATGCAATCTCAAAAATTTCTTTACATTTGTACATATATTTTACAGACTATGTAAAGCATATATAGGAAACAAATTTAAGGGTCACTACAATTCAGACTCTTTCTTCCATTCTAAATGAATGAAATTTTGGAAGGGCAGCATAGTGGCGCAGTGGATAGTGCTGTCACCTCAAAGCAAGAGGTTCCCATGTTTGATTCTTGGCTGAGGTGCCTTCTGTGTGGAGTCTACATGTCCTCCCTGTGTTTGTGGGGCTGTTTCCTTCCACATTCCAATGATATGCAGTAGGTGGACTGGCCATAGGTATGAGTGTGCATGCAAGTAGGTGGTGTGGAAGAACTACTCTGGCAGGGCAAGCCACTCAATGGTCTAAACCTTGGCTTTAGATAATTGTCACTCTAGAAGTGGCACCCTGACCCCGTGTGCAAAAATTGGAAAAAAGGGGTTATGTATGGATGGAGAGACTATAGTGAATTAATTTCATCAGCTATGTCCATCAGAGTGATTATGGGTGAAAAGTGCCTTTCCATGAAAACAAGATCATGTTAAGCATGTCTGGCCTTATGAAGGTTAGAAAATTTAAAAAAATAGCTTCTTATTGGGCTGCAGGTAGGTTTAAATTATGTAGAACTTGATGACAAGATAAAAAATATGTTTTTTTCTGTTTCTGTACTTAACATATTTTGGAGGAAAATAAGTACATGCCAACATTGCAAGCATGAGCAGTGGCAGCACTCTGTGGCAGACACAGGAACCAGACATGCACAGCATGTTTATTAATGTTATATAGCTTAAATCAGTACCAGCTTATTGCTTCTGAAAGTAGATAGTATTAGAAAGTAGGAAGAAGTAAGTAAGCATAAGTCTATTACTGGTACCTTTAACTAAGAGCTAAAAGTACTCACTAGCTGCTTGTGAATATTAAGTAGGCCTTCTATGCTGTAATTGAAATTGATGTAACTTCCTGAGAGTGGATTGATTTAATGCATTTTCATGAATTAATTCACTAATTGTGTAGAATAATATCAATTGTCCTTTGAAGATCCTTGTGTGCAGCTATAAATAATCATCAAACATTTTTATTTATTTATTTTTTTGCATTTTAATTATTCCTGGCATTTTGAATAGTGGGCCAACACTGCAGAGGACTTACCTTTACTATTTGACTAGCTTTGGAGTAATGGCCCTAGATCGATGTGTTGCTATTATTATAGAGACACTTTTATTCAATATTTTCAGTTTGAGTAGTCAGTGATCTCTGGGAGGCCATTTTTGACAGTACGTTTTAGTATCATGTTAGGACTGAACTGATGAATAAAGCTTCCTGCTTCAAGGGCAGAAAATTCAATCAAGATATCTTGCCTGTATAGATTCATAGGTTCATAGGCATGTACTAGGCTGGCCCTGGAGCCTTTACAAACTTAGCCCATAGCAGTACTCTGGCATTGTGCCACCCAATGTTAGTTCCAGTGCCTCTATCAAGCAAAGCCAGTGGAGTGATCCCTGGGGTGAACTTTCTATTTCCCATCCACTCATCAAGATTTCTCTTGAAGAGGGTCAGTGAAGTGCTCTGCTTGACATGTAAGGGAAGTCTATTCCAGAACATGGGCAGTCTCTGGGTTATGAAACTGTCCCTCCAGCATGTTCTGTTGATTGTGGTAATGAGGTTGAGGTCTCTGGAGCGGGTGGTGTGGAGGGATTGGGATTTCTTTAGAAGCAGCATTTCTAATGGAGCTGGGTCAGACATGGCTTTGTAAGTCAAGCAGAGATCGCCTCTTAGTAGACGATATAAGACAAAGAATAGTTGGAGTTTTGAGTCTGTCCGTGTAGGACATGTGTTTAAATCCTGGTATCCTCTTTGTGAGGTACTTTTGTGGCCTCTCCAGCTGTTGCAGGTGTCTAGTGTGGTACATGCCAAACGGGGTATTATACTCTATGATTGGTCTAATGAGGGAAGAGTAGAGAGAAATGATGGCATCTTTCTTCCTGGATGAAAAACCCTTGGTAATGAGATGTACCACATAGAAGGACTTTCTGACCACAGTGGCAATGTGGTGGTCGAAGGAGAGGTTGCTGTCAACCTGTGGGGTCTATACTACATGATCAAATGTTTAGTTAATCAAATAACTAAATATAGTACTAAATACGTAATATAGACCCCAACCTGTGTCCCCAGATCTCTGAGTGGAAACTGCCATTCGCAGTTTTGGGTCTTCGATATTTAGTGATCGATGTTTAATTATTCGATTAACTAAATGTTCGATCACGTAATATAGTCCCCCCAACCTGTGTCCCCAGATCTCTTATAATACCTTCAGTGTTCAGTGGGCTCCCACTGATGTGGTAACTAGTGGGAACTGAGTTTTTCCCAAAGGGGATGACGATGCATTTTTTGGCATTAAGCTTAAGGCCATGGTTTGACACCAGTCATTGGACTCAGTGAGGCCTTTCTGTAGGATGTCTGCATCACTTGCAGAGTTAATAATGGCTCCCAGCTTGCAGTTGCCTGTGAACTTGGTCAGCCAGAGTCCCTCCGTGTTGGCCTGGACTTCTGAGAAGTAGATGTCAAAAGGAGAAGACCCAGGAGCGATCCCTAAAGGACTTCACTTGTGACTGGTTGGCATTCTGACTTGGAGTCCACTACTTTTACACTGTGGGTTCTATCTGTGAGCCAATTTGCAACCCACCTAATGATATAGGGGTTGATGCCTAGTTTGGTGAGTTTATCAATAATTCCTGAGTGAGGAATTGTATCAAAGGCCTTGGCCAGATCGAGGAGGCTGTATTAACTGCCTTACCTTAATCCACAGCTCTGGTGACTGACTCAAAGAAGTCAACAAGGTTGAGCAGGCTTGATATACCTTTCACAAAACCAAATTGTGTGGGATCTAGAGTTTGGAGATTCCCTATATCATTGTTAATTAGGTCCATGATGATGTGCTCCATAGCCTTACATATCAGGCTCATCAGGCTAATGGGGCGATAATTTCCAGGGTCTGTAGTCGCTCCTCCTTTATGGATAGGGATGACTGTAGCAGTGTGCCATTTGGTAGGGACAAAGCCTGAGGTGAGGCTGTGAGTGAACAGGGCACACAGATGTGGTGCCAGTTCACTTTGTAATTCATGTAGAACACAGCCAGAGATATTATCGGGTCCCATGGAAGCTGTATTCTTGGCCTTGAACAATGCAGCTTTAACCTGTGCTGCAGTAAAGCTGGGTGCCGGGCATTTCTCCATTACTGAAATTGGTCCTTTGGGGGGAGAGAGGGGTAAAGTTGGCACTGAATCTGCTGGCCAGTATGTTGGCAATATCTGTTGGATCAGTATAGGAGGTACCATTGTGCAGTAACTCAGAGCAAATCTGGGTATTGCTGTGGAGATTCTTGATATAAGTATGGAAGGCTTTGTGGTTATTTTTAGTGTCTCCCGCAATTCTGTCTTCATAGCTGGCTTTGGAGGTTTTGATGAGCTTTTTTACTGTTTCACTGCACGTGTGTACTGTTTTAACTGTATTTTTCATTCCTAGATAGTGTTTCATTACTGTAATTGCATTTTTATTGAATTACTTAACTGTAAACTACTTTTTCATACTGAGAGTTGTATTTTCTTTTTGTGAGTGCTCTATCTCTAATTTTCTGTACATTTTTTGTGAGGGTTCTGTGTTCTAGTCAGGTAGCATAGTCTGGATAGTGGCATGCTGTTATCCAGGCCTCGTTGTTTTGTTTGTTGAGTTTCCTGTGTTTCTGGCAGCCATTGTCTGCTGATAATGTCTTGTCTTCTCTGTTAGTGAGAGTAACAGAGTTGGTGACCTTCTCTAGCACGAGTGACTGGTTGAAAGAGCAGGGGCTAGCAGGGCTGGCTAGTAATTCGAGCTTCTAGATTCTTTCATCTTTTCTGGTATTTAAACTCTGTGTCTGCAGGGGGCTGTGCTTGTTTTTACTAGCTGTGGAGTGGTGATTCATCACTGTGACAGAGCAGAAATTCCCTAAGACTCCAAGAGCAGAATAAGTTTTTCTTACATTTATTTCAATTAATTGCACTTCTTAACATTTATAATTGTGCTATACAGCTAATCTATTACATTTTTCACTGTTATAAAGCTTTTTTTACTTTCACTGCATTTGTGTACTGTTTTATACTGTTTTAACTGTATTTTTCATAGCTAGATAGTGTTTCATTACCATAATTGCATTTTTTATTGAATTACTTAACTGTAAACTGCTTTTTCATACCGACAGTTGTATTTTCTGTTTGTGAGTGCTGTATCTGTGCTTTTCTGTGCATTTTTTGTGAGGTTTCTGTGTTCTAGTCAGGTAGCATATTCTGGATAGAGGTCTGCTGTTATCCAGGCCTGGTTGTTTTGTTTGTTGAGGTTCCTGTGTTTCTGGCAGCCATCTTCTGCTGATAGTGTCTTATCTTCTCTGTTAGTGAGAGTAACAGGGTTGCCTGACCTTCTCTAGTATGAGTGATTGGTGAAAGAGCAGGGGCTTGCAGGACTGGGTAGTAATTTGAGCTTCTAGATTCTTCCAGCTTTTCTGGTATTTAAACCCTGTGTCTGGAGGGGGCTGTGCTTGTTTTTACCCGGATGTGGAGTGGTGATTCATCACTGTGACAAAGCAGAAATTCCCTAAGACTCCAAGAGCAAAATAAGATTGGTGCATGAGTAGTTTTCCCAGTTGATGGAGGGGTAGTTGAAATCACCTATGAGAGTGTTGGGACTTTCCAGGGTGCTTAGGAATGTGGTGTAAGAGTCTTGGGACATGGTTGGGGACCTATAGTAGGCTATGACCTGAATCGCCATCTTACCCAATGTTAGTTGTACCTGGAGTATCTCAGATGCGTTATGCTGGGCTACTAGTCTGGAGGTGTGCATATCCTTTATGATTATGGAGACCTCACCACCTTTGGAACTTTGGTCCATTTTCTGGGCCGAAAGGTGTGGAATGAGTTACAGCCTGGTAGTGCAGGGGTGCTTTCTGCTGCTTTAAAACAGGTCTCCATTACAGCACCAATGTTGATGCTCTCCATTTTGAGGAGTGCTTTGATTGAGTGCATCTTGAGATTTAGACTTCTAGTGTTGAGCAGCATGACCCTGAGATTGCATTTATTTATAGCTGTTATGGTGATAATTTGGCCTTTGGAACATAGCCTAAAAAAGGCACTGTAGGAGTGGCAAGAGCCTTAGCCAGTACCCAGAAACCCAG
The DNA here is from genome assembly GCF_019279795.1 of Protopterus annectens. Lineage (NCBI taxonomy): Eukaryota > Metazoa > Chordata > Ceratodontiformes > Protopteridae > Protopterus > Protopterus annectens. Next base: position 279,112,015 of record NC_056750.1, on the reverse strand, counting down.
GGGTGACAGATGCAGGCCATCTCTGGCAAAGCATCGAGGTCAGTCAATCATGTCATCCCAAGCAGGCAGATACTGGATCCCCTTAGAATGACACCAGAAACTTAGCCAATTGTTGAAGCCAATAATTTCCTGTTTGTACTACGGTATCATTCTGGGTGATGGAAGAATGCTGCTCAGGGCTAGGGTCATACCTGCCTGGGACACATAATCCGAGAGCTCCACCATGTCTCTTTTCATGTAGTCCAGCGAGGTACATCTCAGGTCATTCACACCCACATGAACAATGACAGAGTAATACTTGTACTTGTTGTGGAGTGACCTGAGTCCGTGTGTTATGTATCAGATTCTGGCATCTGATAGACAGCTGACTGTTACCTTCTCCTTATTCAACCTAGTGAGTGGGACATCAGTGTGCCTCACTATTGAGTCATCTATGATTATTGTATTGGGCAAGCTGTTTTGCCTTAGAGGTTTAGGTTGAGGGGCACACTGTGTAGGTGAGCTATGCATCTTGTGGTTTGTGCTGTGTTGTGGTGGTTCAGTGTGTTTCTGCCTTGGAGGTCTCTGTTGTTTGGGTAGATTTCTATTGAGAGCCTCAGTGAAGGTGGGTGTGTGGTTTGTGTTTTTATGTGAGGGCTGTAATGGTGGGTGTTCTGGAGGGCTATGCATTCCATGTGGTGTGGTACAGGTGTTGACCTTCTCCTCTTGACCAGCTATTCCGGTCTTGGCTAGAGAGTACATGGCTTCCAATTTGGTGATATAAGTGCATCTCACAAGTCAGAGTGTTGGGAGGTAAGAGGAGAGGGTTGTCTGTGTATATGAGGCAGTTGTTACACTGCCTCAGAATGCCCAAGTTCACCAGGTTAATAGGTGAAAGCACAAGAAACTGACCTTTAGACATGCCAGGAGGGATGATCATCATTACCAAGTACTAGAGCTGTTTCCTTATAGGACGTCTTGTGCTGAAAGCACTTATGTGTGCTACAATAATTGCTACAAAAAGCCTGATGAAGTGCTAGGTAAATAAGCTAATTAAAGTGCAAGAGAGAAGAGATCTAGCAAGATATAAGGGAGAAATTGAAGAGCAGACTTTCTGGCACCGGTCCCGTAATATACTTTAAATGTAGTGCAAGCTAGCTCACTTGAGTGTGTAGTAATATTAAAGCAAATACAGTTAAAATAAATGCAGTTAAATGAAAAAAAAAATACTTAAATTAAGTGCAGATAGCTGTATAATCAGGAACAAAATGGAGGCACTTAAAGTCTCTTTCTCCTTTCTGTTGCTCTTGTAGGTTGCAGGACACCAAAACAGAATCTGCGGGGCTTAAACAAGTGCAAACCACTGCAAACATGGACTTTTAAACCAGAAAGTTGAAAGGGATAGAAAAATTTCACAGCCAGAAACTACTCCTCTAGTGGTAGATAGGCTACCTAGTGCTTACCACCCCCACAGATAAGCTGGAAGGGTTCCTTCTAACACAGAAATGTCTGGGGAACTCAGAAACTTACAAAACAGTCCTGGATACAACGAATCTGTATCTGGACTACTCTAGTAACAGGAAAGGTGGGAAATAAGCTTAGAACTTTTTTTGCAGAAAAAACAGTTAACTTGTAGCTGGAATACCTCAAAAAGGGTTTAAAACCATGCAGCTGAAGCTCTGGATGCTGCAGACCTGTATTTAGACTATGCTACTCAATTTTAAGGTTAGGAACTCAGTAAGAAAAAACTCACAATAATGCTAAGATTAATCATTTATAGTCAAAAGAATGGCACTTGCAGTATGAGAAAATACAGTTAAACAGCAATGAAATGCAGTAAAATGCAGTTAAACAGTAATAAATTGCAGGAGATAGCAATGAACTATAGTTAATCTGTAGATTGCTTTGAGAAAAATCACTCACAAATCACAACAGTAACAGACAGCACTAATAAAGCGGTGATTCAGTAGAGCACTGTCATCAATTTAGTGAAGCTAACAGCAAGCAGTAATAAATATGGCAAACAGCAAAATGAAGTAGAAAGAGTTACATTTCTTTTGTTAGTAGAAAGTGAAGACACAGAAGATAATGAGGTAATTCAAGGTTCAGAAGCTAAAGGGGTGGGCCTTTACTAAGTTCTCACTAAAAACAGTAGAATGAGCTAATGTTATGTGACTGGGGGTTGTCCAGTATCAACTTTATACCACAGGTGGGCAACTGAAAGCCACCAAGGTGGGTATTCCCATGGTGGTACAGCGGTAGCATTGTTACCTCACAGCAAGAGGTTCTCCTGTTCAATTCTCGGCTTGGCTTGGGAGTGCCTTCTATGTGGAGTCTGCATGTCCTCCCCATGGTTGGGTAGCATTCAAAAGACATGCATGCATAAATGGGCATGCCTTTGTTGAAGGTTGGGCATCAAGCTGGCACCTTGGCGTTTCATAAAAATCTACTGCCAATCATTAGCAGACTGGAGTTCCGCTGTGGCGACCCCTTACCAGGAAAAAGCCGAAAGACAAACAATGCAACAGCTGGGTGGGTGTTGAAAAAAAAAGCAGTTGTACAGATTACAGAGATATGTAGTAAAACAGAAGTGCAGAAGAGAATTGAAAATAAACACATATTTTTCCAATATTACAGCAGGGCAAAAGGCAGAAGGACAGTCTCTCTGCAGCTTTGAACAGCTTGAGCAAACAAATATTTCTGGTTTAAAACACTGGCTATTAAAGGCAGCTAAACAAAAACCAGCACAATTATCCAATCAAAAATAGTTTTGCAAGAATGCCTTTAGCTAGATTAAACCAGACTGATTTACTTCCTGCCACAAAGAAAATAGCTAGGCCATTCAAGACAAAATACTTCACTACAAGCTGAAATGGTCAAAAACAAGTATGCATCTCAGAGACTTTCCCTTCTCTGGATCAGGCTTACCATCCATGTGAAGCGGAGTTCCTCCCTAACCCAATTAAAGTGAAACTTGGACAATTGAAATTCATCTCTGGTTTTGTACCTATGTCTCTAATGGTCACAGGCAGTCTGTAAATAGTTCCCCTCCCAGGCCCCTGCTTACACTTATCATGGGAACCAAAACTTGTCAGAGATTTGGGATGCATGGCTAGACTTAAAAAGGCCCTTGTGGTCATTAGCCTAGTACACACCTATGAATCTATGAACCTATGGTGCATGTATCAGAGCTCTCTGCTTTTTTACACTGTTTAGCTAGATTAAACCAGACTGATTTGCTTCCTGCCACAAAGAAAAACAGATAGGCCTCTCTAGACAAAAGACTTCACTACAAGCTGAAAGGGTCAAAAACAGGTATGTATCCCTTCTCTGCATCAGGATTACCATCCATGTGAAGCGGAGTTCCTCTCTAACCCAATTAAAGTGAAACTTAGACAATTGAATAGAGCATATGACTAAGTTTTAAATCCACTCTGAGATTATACCTCATGTTATACTTTGTCGTTTTAAAGTTAATGTTGTAAAATTAGTTATACAAACAAAAGTAGATGGCTGAAAGAAAACCCTTCAAACTGAGTGAAATATTTCATGAATGACTTCAGTCATATAGATTAGAATACTATTTTTGTGAAGAGACCTTGCTAGATACATTCATAAGTATACAGGCACACTCAAAAATAAAATATCAAGCCTCTGAGTATGTTCTGTCAATGATCATACAAAGAAACAAGATACTGCAGCAATATTTTAATAGACTGGCTATGAAAATGCACATGTAGCTGAAGTCTGAACAAGCCAGAATCACACAAAATACTGCCAGGTAATACTGAGATAGTATATTAAGCATATAATAAACATGACATCCAAAACATATATTAAACATGTCAACCAACAACCAGCTTTGCAAATAATTGAAATGGAGAAGGATCTAATTTATTTGTAGTCTCAAAAAAAAAAACACAGATAAAGTTCTTTTTAAAATTGTAACTGTATTTAGTAGAGTTGCAATCTCAAGGTTAAACACCAAGATGCTTTATTTGGGGTGGTGATGGGGCAAAGGTATATGATGTTTATAGTACAGTAGTTTTAGAGTCAGATATGTAGATGTACAAATGAAATCCACAACACTGTTATATATATACAATTTCAGAAAAACAATGTAAAAAAGCAGAGAGCTCTGAGACATGCACCATAGATTCATAGGTGTATACTAGGCTAATGACCACAAGGGCCTTTTTAAGCCTAGCTATGCTTCCCAAATCTCTGACAAGTTTTGGATCCCATGATAAGTGCAAGCTGGGGCCTGGGAGATGAACCATTTACAGATTGTCTGTGCCCATTAGAGACATAGGTGCAAAACCAGAGATGAATTTCCTGGTTCCATTCAATTGTCAATTTTAATTTCATTGGGTTAGGGAGGAACTCCGCTTCACATGGATGGTAAGCCTGACCCAGAGATGGGAAAGTCTCTGGGATACATACCTGTTTGCCCATCAGGTCTTATTTATGTAACAGGTGAGGTTTAAGTCCTTAGAATGGATTATTCTGTTGTTTGTTTTGTGGATAAGCAGGAGGTCCATCAGGAGTCAGGCCTGACAATGCCTTGTATGCCATGCATAGATCTCCCCTCAACAGCCTGTAGGAGACTGAATACATGGATAGGGCCTTGATGCAGCCTGCATAGAACAAGTTACTTATGCCCTGTATTCTTTTAGTGAGGAACCTGTGTGGATGTTCCAATTGCTGGATGTGCCTTGTTAGTTACATACCAAAGGGGTAACTGTACTAAATGATAGGTCTGAGGAATGCTGAATACAATGGGACAATGACCCCCTTGGACCTAGATGCCATAATTTTGTTTATAAGTCGCCAACACAGAATTATTTCCTCACTACTGCAGACAAGTGATGGTCAAAGCATACATTACTGTTTATGTGTGTTCCCAAGTTCCTTCTGCTGGATCAACTTTTAAGGGTGTGTTATCAATATGATATTTACCAAGGGTGGAAGACTTCTCAAAGGATACTATTATGCATTTCTTGGCATTTAGTTTTAGTCCATGTCTCTGACACAAGTTACTTCTCTGTGTCAGCCCTTCCTGGAGAGCATTTCTGTTGGTGGGGGATTCTATGACTCCTCCTATTTTGCAATCATTTCCAAATTTAGTAAGCCAGAGGCCCTTGCATTGGCCTTGACTTCAGGGGAGTAAATGACAAGAAGGAGTAGTCTCACGACTGATCCCTGAGGGACTCCACTTGTGACTGACCTCTTTGTAGAGGTGGACTCCACAATGTTAACTTCCTGGGTCCTGTCTGTGAGCCAGCTGGCTATCCACCAGATGACATAAAGGTTTATAGCTAGCCTCTTAATTTTGTCAACAATGCTCAAATGGGTTATTGTGTCAAATGCCTTGACCAGGTCAGGGTAGGCAGTTTGAACTGTTTTACCCTCATCTATTGCTTTGGTGACTTTCTCAAAGAAGTCCACCAGATTGAACAGGCATTACCTGCCCTTGATGAAACTAAATTGGGTTGGGTCTAGTATCTGGAGGTTTCCTATGCCATTTTTGATAATTTCCATGATAACACTTTCCCTGGGTTTGCATGTGAGACTAGTAAGATTTATGGGCCTATAGTTTTCCAGGTCTGTAGATGGCCCACCTTTGTGCAGAGGAATGAGCATTACAGTTCTGTATTCATGAGGCACAAAGCCTGTTTGCAGGTTACAGTTATAAAGCAATTCCAGAGGGCCTGAGGGATCATGTTTCATGCTATTTAGAAGACATCCTGGGGTATTGTCTAGGACCATTGATGCAGTCTCCTTGGCCTTAGAGAGAGCATTTAGGACCTGTTCCCTAATGATAGTAGGGGGAGTTATATTTGATGTTATTTCCTGAGGGGAGGTTGAGGGAGAGAGAGGAATAAAGTTAGAGATGAATTTGTTGGCCAGTAAATTTGCTATATCTTCTGGCTCATTATAGGTGGCTCTATTAACAATTGTGTATTGCTTTTGAGATTGCAGACATAGTTAAATGATGTTTTGTGGTTGTCCTTGGCCTGGGAGGCCAAATTTATCTCTAATTTGGCTTTGGTAGACTTTATTTGTTCTCTGAGTTGTTTGTTTAATTTGATGAGAGTGCTTTTATCCTGTTGAGTGGTATACCACCTAATTTTTGCCATGGTTTTCTTCCTTCTGTTATATAGCCTATTGATGTTGTGATTCCACCAGGGTGGCTTATTTTTTGAGTTATTTCTGTACTTCTTCCAGGTGTGTACAGCTACCTCTATGCAGCTATTAACATGCTTTATTGGGTTTATGTGAACATCCAGGTGGGTACAGCTACCTCTATGCAGCTATTAACATGCTTTATAGGGTTTCTGTGAACAGTTCTGCATAGGCAGTAGTGTTCTCAGGGTTTATGAGGACTTGAAATTTTGCCAGGTTATCGCATAATAGTAGGAACTTAACCTTAGAATAGTTTCTGAACATTCCAGGGTTAGCTGGGGTTCTGGGTTTTATTTTCACTTCAAAGGTGACCATTTTGAGGTCTGACCTTACCAGAGAAGATGTTATACTAGGGGGTGTGCAACAGTTTCCCATATTAGGGAGGATCAGATCCAGTATGTTTGCACCCCTGGTCAGCATTTTGGCAATCTGGTCCAGGGAGTTTGTGTTTACAAAATCCACAAATCTCTGTGCCAACATGTTTGGCATTGTATATAATTCCCAGTAAATAGCAGAGTAGTTAAAGTTGCCCATGAATATGGTATTGGGTTGGATGGCTAGTGTTTCCAATAAGATTAAATACACTTTATGGGTTTCACTGGTCATAGAGGGGGACCTAAAGCTTGCAAGGAAGTGGTATGGGATTTTGCCTATGGTGATTTAAATGTGGAGAAACTCAAGTGCATTGTCCTGTTTTCCCAGCCTTACAGTACATTAATTTTTGATGTAAATTGAGACAACTCTACCTTTAGTCCCTGTCTGTGTTGCAAATTGTCTAAATGTGTGGACACCTTGCACTAACGGTATGCTCGCCACTGCTTTAAACTGTGTCTCAGTGACCACACAGACATCAGCATTCTCTAGGATGAGGAGAGTTTGCAGAAAATGTAGTTTCTTGTTTAGACTCCTCACACTGAGCAATAATAGTTTTGAAATAATAGAATCCAGCAGGCACTTAACAGATTAAATACAGTTCATTATAAAAGTTCAAATTATAACTGTAATCCAAAAAAGGTTTTAGCGTCTGTGAAACAAAAGACTTTGTTTCAACAGAGAATACTAGTAGATAACAACACCAGCACCACCAAAAATGTCAGAACCAGATATAAAACACTTACTTTAATTGTCTATTGAAGTAGAAACAACTAAGCACTTTCGGCCCATAAGTATCAGGGACGTCATCAGAGTTGCATCAACCAACTCCATCCTGCTATTTAAATACTTATCCACCAGTCAAATGCCTCTAATACATTGTTAGATTAATCACCCCAAAAATAAAAGAACCAGTGTAAACTAAACCTACTAAGACAAAAACTAATAAATTGCTGTACCAACTGTTTTTATACCAACCAGTACTAGCAGTATGTAAGATATAATATGTATGTAAATACATATAGTAATCGATCAAGAATACTGATTTAAATACAAAATACAATTAACACATATACTACAATATAAAATAAAGATAATAATAATATAAATAATTATCATGCAGTATCACATTCTATTAGCCCTAATGTTTAATGGGCACACAATAGACACAAAATCATTGACACTTGGGGGTTGGCATGCGTTAAGCCTCAGTTGCCAGATCTGAATCAATTAATTGTATTTTGTGTTTAGATCAGTATTCTGGATCGATTACTATATGTATTTACATACATCTTATATCTTATATACTGCTGGTACTAGTTGGAATAGCCAATAAATGTAAATAGCTGAAGGTGCTTACTCATAATAGCCAATGAAAGAAGGGAGGAAAAAATATGTGGTCAAATTAACATTTGGGGTAGGCAATTAGAAAGATAGTTGAGTTTAAAAACATAACAGCACCAGGGTGGCAGGGTAGTGGAAATTTTTTTTTCAGTGTGACTAACAACAGACTCAGCTGTGGTGTCTTTACTAGTTTAAATATGCAATTAAAAGCAGAATATGGGTAAAACACAGAGTAAAGAAAAGGTATTACATTATCAAAAAATAGAAGAAGGCAATGAAACAATAGAAAATGCAAGAAAGCAAAAAGAAACTAACTTTTCCCTCACAGCAATCTATGGCAGAGTCTGAGTGAGCTTTACCAGTAAAGCCATGCTGGATTAAGAAAATTTGCCAAAACTGTGGACCTACATTTTCCATTACAGTAAAACATATGCAATACACATTTGTTCATCAGCTATGCTCAAAAGAAATGCACCCATGAAGCCATTTTTTGCATTAATAACTAAGCAGAACATAACAAAACTATTGCTATATCATGTTCAAGCAAAAAGAATTGAACAAATACATACAATTTAATCATTTCTCATGGCACAGACTAGAACAGTACCTAATAAAGCTTTGTAATGGTACTGACATATAGAGCTGAAAAAGGCATACATCAGTTCACATGCAGGAATTTTGGAGGAAATTTCCAAGTTAGAATTTTTTTATGCCAAAAGTATACAATGTCTCTTATGTGGGATATATGACCAGTTTGCTAAATGATGTAGAAGTAACCCACAAACAGGCAAGATTTATCAGAAAACATAAAATTACACTTACAACATGCACAAATTTAACATACATTGAAAGTGAAAGAACTCCAAAACAAAAGCTTAAGTAATAGCAATACTGAAGACAACTATATTAAGGAAACAAATAAATGTCATTGGTAAAACACAAATAGAAATGACATTATGTATTCAAAATACACTTGTCCCAGGACTCTTAGCCTGTGATGCAGAAGTGAAAATGATTAATGAAAGCTTTTCCTCTAGCCTAATGCCACAGTCTGCTCTAAGAGAACAAAATATAAACATTGTACCCTATAATAGCAGGGAGCCACTAACAATCACAGGAATTTTTTAAACAGTCACGTTAGAAGAAAAAAAAAACAAAAAAAACAGGAAAAGCAAGACTGAAGTCCAGATAGTTTAGGGAACTGGGAAATCTTAAATTACATAGCTCCTGGCAAAATGTAACAGTTCAAGACACAACTTGTGTTTAGCCTGGCTTTTCAACGTTGAGTGCAGAGCTGAGATATTATCTCCATTCTCACAGTTTGAGGTAGTAGTCCCTATTTTTAAAAAGGATGACAGGAATATGTGATCTGTTAAACAGGGATCAAGCTCCTCAGTTTTCCTGAGAAATTCTATGCATGTTGCTCGAATGGAGATTAAGTCCGATAGTAGGGCCTCTGCTTCAGAATAAGCAGTGCAGATTCTCTCCTGACCTTAGAGCAGTAGGCCATCTCTTTGTCCTTGCACAGATATTAGAGGAAGTCATGACAGTTTGCCTATCTGCATGTATTAGGTGGATCTGGGAAAGGTATGTGGCTATGTACTCTGAAATATATTGTGGGGAATGCTACAACAGCAATCAGCCACAGTACTAATGCTGCATGATAGCTTGAAGAATGAAATTTGTTGCCCGCATTCTTAGAATTCTGTTGAATACTTTCAAAGTGGGTGTATGACTCTGCTGAGGTTTGTTTTGTCTCACTTTCTGTGTATGGTTTTCATGGACATGATATCAAACCACATCACATAAAAGGTCTGAAAAGTATCCCATTGGGAGATGTGAGGGTCACATCTTTGTTGTTTTTAGATTATGTTGTCCTTACATTCTCAAGTTACTATGATCTCACATGTGCATTAGAAGAGTTCAAAGCCAAGTGAGAAGCAGTTGGAATTTATATCAGCATCTCCAAATCAGAAATTATGGTTCTTTTCCAGTAAAAGATTGGATTGCTTTCTGCAGGTAAGTGGGGAGTAGTTACCTGAGGTGGGCTCTGTTAATGAGTAAAGGTAGACAGAATCAAGAAATTGACCAATGGATGGGTGATGCTGTAGGTAATCTACTGGACAGTGGCTATGAAGCAAGAACTGGGCCATAAACAAAGCTGTCATTTTACCTGCTAGTCTATGCACCCGTCCTTCCCTATGTTCAGGAATTATGGGTAGTGAGCAAACGATAAAATCATGGACATAAGTGGCAGAAGTAAGGATCTTAATCACAGGTAACTTGAACACATTCTCTATAATAAAGTGAAATGTTTAGCAGTCTTGGATTATCTCAGAGAACAGCAACTACTTCTCTAGGTTGAGGGGTCTGAATGGAGCGATGATAAATTAGCAAGCAAAGGAGAGGTAGCACTGGAAATGAATTCATCCTGAAGTCCTGGTGAGTACCTTCATGAGGTGTACCCTGTTTTTCACAAAATCTTACCAAGACGACACTGATATAGAGACTATATTTTATATAGCATATATCACGGACAGAACCAGGATAAAAAATTAAAAAGATAGTTGGGTGCATAAGGCCCAGGATAAAAAGGTGCCCAATCCTGGCAGGTGCACTAGTACCAGAACTGGAAAAAATTACAGTGTAGAATCCTCAAGACACAGAAACATTCCTACAATGGGGCTAGGCCAGGCCCAGGGGGAGGATGACCTCCCCCCCATTACAGACAGAAGTAGTAGTCAACAAAAATTACAAAAACTGATAGGCTAAAAAAGAGCCATAAAGATGATAAAGTTGACTATTCAGGAGAAAAAAGAAATTATGTATTGTTGCTATTAGGCAAGAAGCCCAGAATTTCCAGACAGAAGGAATACAAAAAGATGAAGAAAGAAATTAGAGGAAAGAAAAATACTTGCACAAGAAAAACCATCAGAAGCTTCAAATAAAAAATTGTGTTCATTAATACAACAGGTTTATGAAAAACATTATATAGACCAAGAAACCTTCAGCTGTTTGGAAAAAAGAAGCGATTAAGGAAGTGTGAAAATATAAAGAAAAAAATCTAGATATTTTTGAAAGGTATAAAGAGAAATATGGACATGGGAAAGAAAGAGAGATCTGATATGATGCAATATTTATGCAAAGGAGAAAGCCAAATGAATCTATACATGAAGCAGCCCCAAAGATATTTGAAGAGAAATGCAGATATGGAACATTTCTCATTACAAAAAAATAAGATCACAAAGAGGGAACATCGAAAAGAAGATTAGTAAAGGAGAAGTTAAAAAATAGAAGTTATGGAATACCTGCGAAGTGAAGGATTTAGTGTAGAAAGTGTAACACAAGTTATATCTCAGCATGATGGAACAGCAAGTCCTTCAAGAAGGAGACATCTGAGGAGGAAATATGGACATGGGAAAGAAAAAAAAATAATACGATGCAATATGTATGCAATAGAGAAATTGGTACTTTTCCGTTAAACCCCTACCACTTGGTGGGGGTCTGGTTGGCTCTTGCCATATTTCCTCGGCTTATTTCCTGGAACACTGACAAAGATTAAATGAACAGAAAGAAGGTAGTGATATGTATTGTATTTATGTTTTATTTCATCTTTGTCAGTGTTCCAGGAAATAAGTCAAACCAATGTGCCGATGCCTTCTGCCGGAAGTACCGCAAATCGTTAGAATGACAGAAATTCTGTTAGCATGCATGCTGTGAAGGAAATGAAATATGAATCAAAAATGTGTCATTATCAACTTCAGTCCTCATTCAGTCCTCCAGAAATTGCGAGGAAACCACAACTTTAATGAGGAACAGACCAAAATATCAGGCAGAAATGCGAAAATCTGAACAGCTGAGAGGTGTTGGTATATTTCCAGTTGATACCTATACCTTCCTATGGTCTCCCGATATAATTTTGTGGTGTAATCCCTGATCAAGAATCTTATTAATTACTGATGGCTAACAAACGAGTGAGCAGCTCACGGAGACCAAAATGGCAGTAAGACTGCTTATCTAGGAAGCGCCGCAGTGCCACTATTAACCCTTGTTCTTCCTTTATTTCACATTTCTTCACATCTTTTAAAACTATTAAATGTTGTCAGCTGAAACCTTAGAAGATACTGAAGAGAACTGTCACTGCACTCATACTATAAATAGTACAGTGCAATACTTACTGAGTTTTACTTACATTGCTTGCTAAACATGCAGACGCCAAGTGGTAGGGGTTTAACGGAAAAGTACAGAGAAACCAAAACTAATCAATACAAAAGGAGCAACACCAAAGATATTTGAAGAGAAATACAGGAAAAGGATTCCTGATGTGGACAATCTTACAATACAAAAGATAAGAAAACAAAGAGGAAAAATAGAAAAAAGGTTTAGTAATGGACAATTTAAAGAAATATAAACTGAGGTTATGAATTACCTGCAAAGTGAAGGATTTAGTGTAGAAAGTCTAACTCTGATAACATCACAGCAGGATAAAACAATGAATCCCCAAGTTAAGGAGAAACCAGTGGAGCAGTAAACATCTGATCAGTTGCCATATGAAGATACTTTGAAGCCTTTCATAGGAAACCACTACAAAGGTTTAGCTGGAATTGCACAGTAAGGGAAGGAATATGAAACTGTCTGATGCAGTCAGTGTTGTGGAGTGGTAGGCCAGTGATTTCCCATATGAAACAGCAACAGACAACACAGATGAAACTGAACAGAATGTGCTACAGGAAGATGTTCTGGAACATTTTATAGAATACCGGCAGGAAATGGAGAACAAAGAATGTGCCCTCAGTTTAAAAGAAAATGATCTAAGAGAAGAATTGCTTGATTTAATAGAGATGGACATATTAAGATCAATGAAAGAAATCGACTACAGAAAGTCAATAAAACCCCAAAAGTTAGAAGTTTGATAAAACAAGTGAAGATAATTAGGACTGTTCATAGAGATTCATGTGATATAACAGAAGTAAATAGTATATATTACTGTGCAGCTAAATTAATAACAGATAAAGACATACCACAAAAACACAGGGCAGTAAGGGATTATGGGGAGAAATCAAATGCCATCATGGAAGTATTGAATAGAGAAAACTATAAAGCATTGAAGAAGTGTCACTGTTAGAAGAGTATAGAAGAGGGAACAGATCAACAAAAATATTCGGAAGGGTAGCCATGATAAATATAATGCACAGTATCAAAACAGATCAGGATCTATCATGCACTATTGCAAATAATAAACTAAAAATATCACCACAGGCAGAAAAACTTAGAAGATATGCAGATAAATATAAAGGAAAAGAGCAAAATAAGCAATTTATTGATGACCCAAAAAAGTTTTATACAGAAATGGGAAACAAGGCAGAAGGAACTGAAACATCACCTATCATAAGGTGATTTTCTTGGGTGGCAAAAGCCAGGGTACCTTTTTGGCTAGGCTTATATAGGCCCTAGGGCTAATAGCCTAGTACCTACCTAAAAGAAGAAATAGATACATTTTGGAGAAATATATATGAAGATCCTGTGAAACATAATAAAGATGCTAAATGGACAGAAGAAGTAAAAGAAAGAATATAGCAATAGTGTAGTGGGCAGAGCATTTGCCATATGAACAGGCATTCGCGGTTCAAGTCCCACTGTAGCACATTCCATTTTTAACACTCTTCAAGAAAAATCTTGATGATTGGATGGGAAATAGGAAATTCACCCCAGGGATCACCTCTGGGGCTCTGCTCGACAGGGGCACAGGAAAATAATTTTCTTGGGTGGCAAAAGCCAGGGTACCTTTTTGGCTAGGCTTATATAGGTCCTAGGGCCAATAACCTAGTACCTACCTATGAACCTATGAGAAGTTCAAATGTATAGGGTATGAAATGGGATAAAGTAACAACCAGAGAGATTGAAACACAGTTAAGAAAAACGTCTAACTGGAAAACCCCAGGCCTAGATGCAGTACGTAACTTCTTGCTAAAAGTATTAACATCTTTACACGAAGATTTAGCCATGAGTAAGAACTATTTATATGAACATCCTGTACAGGCACCAGCCTGGTTAACAATAGGAAAAACAATACACCTACTGAGTGATCCTGCAAGATATTCTGAAAACTATAGACCAATAACTTGCCTTCCAATGACATATAAACTATAAAATGGAACTGATGACAACAGGGTTTATAGTCATTTAGAAGAAACCTCAATTATGGCAATAGAACAAAAAGGTAACAAAAGAAAGTCATGTGGAACAAAGGAACATTTGTTATTAAAGTCATAATGGAGAACTATAAAAAGGTGAAGAATCTAAGTATGGCATGGATAAACTACAAAAAAGCATTTGATAGTATTCCACATTCATGGCTAAGAGTGCTTAAACATGTGTAAGAAATACTCTACACTGATCAATTACATTACAGAAACCATGAAACAGTGGGAAACCACTTTGCAGTTAAGCCATGATAAAGGACAAATTAGTATTCCAGGGATAAAAATTAAATGGGAGATATTCCAGGGTGACTCTGTCACTGCTGCTCTTTTGTCTTGCCCTTAACCATTACGCTGCCTACTTAAAGGGGAGCTCTGCCCAAAAGTCAAGTATTTCTTAACAAAAAGTGTTTTTCCTTCCCTGTAATCCAACACTAAAGACTTCACATGCAGAAAAAAAACATAATTTAATAATTATGTTTGCGTTTCTTTCCTGCATCTGTCTCATCTGTTACATCACAACAGCTACTAAGAGTGGCACAGTAGTAAGTTAAGTCACTTATCCTAACAACAGAGCCATTAAGAAAACAATGACATTTAAATGTGCCTTATCAGTTACAGGTTGCTAACATTATAGCTCAGATAAATAATGTAGCCTGGAGTCTGAACAAAAGTCAGGGCTTTCAAGCTTAGTTTTCAGATGCAAATATCTTTCTCTGTAATAAAACTCAGTGCAGCAAAGAAAGAAAGCAAATATGATAAACTTCTTGCTTTCTCTCAGTATATGATTTTGCATTTTTTCTATATTAATTTCTGAAAAAAGTGCATGTTTCTTCTGGGGGTGGGGAAAGAAGCTTAACAACAAAGACTTCAAAATATTTAAAACTGTGAAGTAACACAAACCGTTTCAGCCAAAGTAACACCTATTAATCACAGAGGTCAGATTTTTCACACTTGAACACTGACTGCAGTTGTTACTTTGAAAAGAACAATTAACTCAGCTACATTTTCAAGCCCCTCATTCAAACAGTCATTAAAAAGCTGCAACAAAGATGGCCACTAATGAAAATCAAAGGGAGCAAAGTAATTAAAAATGTGGAATTCTGGGAGTGAAAAGTAAGCAGTCACAGCAGTGTTGTCAACTGATGAGAGAGAAAAACTATAGTAAATGATCCCTTCATCTTAAGGATTTCTTTCTCTCCCTCTAACATGACATAAGGAAGGCAAAGCCATTGATTGCAAAACAAAATAGTGGTAGCCATGGCAGCCTCCTTCAGATCATTTTGGGGTATAACAAATTAGAAAATAACAGTAACCATTTAATTTGATACAGAGGCATTAGCAATGCAGAAAAGTTCAAGATTCCCTGAAAAGCATGTTTTTTTTTTCAGTTTTTGGGTGCGGTTTTCCTTTAACAGATTAGGTCATGGCTACAATTTGGCTCAAAGAAAACAACAAAGTGTAAAGACTTCTCATCTTTTTGTGGATGATTTAAAAATATAGTTTTATCAGATGAGGAACTGAAAGCACAACAGCAAGTGGTAAAAACTTTTTCAGATGATGTAAGAATGTCATTTGGTCTTGATAAATGTGCAAAAGCAACCTTTAAAGCAGGAAAGTTGCAGCACCAAGAAAACATCAGTTTGGGACAGGAATATGATATAAAAGAACTTGAGCAAGAGGGATTGTATAAATATTTGGAAATTGATGAAGAATCAATAATAAAACACAAACAAATGAGAATAAAACTTTGTGTGGAATATTTTAGAAGAGTAAAATTAATACTGAAAAACAGCATAAACATCTAGGAATAAAGTCCAAGCTATAAACCAATTTGCTCTTCCTGTCCTAACTTACAGTTTCAGAGTGACTGACTGGCCCCAAAAGGTGTTGGATCGGTTGGACAGAAAAACAAGAAGGATGCTTCATACTCATCAAATGATTTATAAAAATCAGTGTATACCAAGACTATATATTTCCATTCTGAAGGAGGTATGGAGCTCCTCAAAACTGATTACATGTATAGATCTGCACTCACAGGACTGTATACACATCTGCTGACCTCACAAGACCCAAACAGTGACTGTTTTAAACATGAAGAGAATACGGCTAAGATGACTTCCTTGCTTATTTTTAGTAGAAGCATATCAATGTCAAGCAGGAATGGAAATCAAACCAGAAGTAAATAAAAACCAGGTAGCAACTGAATGTGCCAAAAAAACAAAAGAAAGAATATATAAGGTGAAGGATCAGATGGTAACTATAATACTGACAACACACCACTTAGAAATGACCCAGTAGTCAGGGACTTAGGGACACACATAGATAGTAATCTAACCTTTGATCATTATGTGTCTAAAGTGGTGAGGAAATCATTCTATGTTGCACAACTTATAAACACATGTATGACATCTAAGTCCAAGGAAGTCATTGTTCCACTGTATTCAGCATTCATCAGACCTATCATTGAGTACCATGCCCCCTTTGGTATGTACCTAACTAGGCATATCCAACAACTGTAACGTCCACAGAGGTTCCTCACTAAAATAATACAGGGCATAAGTAATGTGTCCTATGCAGACCACCTCAAGGCCCTATCCCTGTATTCTGTCTCCTACAGGCTTTTGAGGGGAGATCTATGACTGGCTTACAGGGCATTGTCAGACCCTGCTCTGATGAACCTCCTGCATATCCACAAAACAAACAGCACCAGAATTACCCATTCTAAAGAATTAAAACTTGCCTGTGATATAAATAGGGAACTGCTGGAGAGATAGGTATGTATCCCAGAGACTACCCCATCTAAGGAACAGGCTTCCCATCCATGTGAAGCAGAGTTCCTCCCTAACCCAATTCAAGTGCAACTTGGACAACTGGATGGGAAACCAGAAATTCATCCCTGGTTTGGCACCTATGTCTCTAATGGACACAGGTAACCTGTAAATGGTTCATCTCCCCGGCCCATGCTTACACTTATCAAGGGTATCAGAACTTGTCAGAGATTTGGGATGCATGGCTAGGCTTAAAACGTTCCTTGTGGTCGTTAGCCTAGTAAACACCTATGAACCTATGAGAAGGCAAGAAATGTGGAAAATGCATAAATACAGTTGCAGGTATAGAAAACTCTTGGAACAACCTCATGTTGATCAGGATCAAATGTATGAATGGTTAAGGAGAGGTGAATTTAAACCAAAAGATGAAAGGTTAATATTGGTGGCCCAAGACAGTGGACTATGTACATATTGGTTTGCATAGTCCATGGAACATGTGGGAGAAACAGACAAATGTAGCTTTTGTAAAACAGAATTGGAAACAGTCACACATCTTGTTGCTGGTTGTGATATACTAATGGCAGAAGGACTGTATAATGAAAGGCATAATAATGTGGCAAGACTGTTGTATTGGGGATTGTGCAAACATTTGAATACTGAAGTAGCTGAAAAAACACTGGAAACATGAGCCACAAGGCATCATAGAAAATGGTGAAATTTATATCACATGGGATCACCCATTACCAACAGTTAAAAAAAAAACAATATATGTGAGAAAACCAGATATAGTAGTCCATGAAAAGAAGACAAAAGTAGCATTGATCATTGAAATTGCTACATCCAGTGACTAGTATGTTACGTACACAGAGACACAAAGTCATAAAATAGCAGGATTTGAAGGCAGAAATGAGGACAATGTGGAGAAGGGATATCCAGACAGTTCCAATAGTAGTAGGAGCAATGGGTGTTATAAAAAGGAATTTGGAATTGTAATTAGATATGTTACCGATACATGTAACTCCGCATGAATTGCCGAAGGAATCATTACTGGGCACATTGAGGGTGCTGAGAAGAGCACTTCTGGCTAACATCAAAGACTGAAACAATACTAATTTCATGAACATTAATCACACTTAGACTTAGGAATGGGGTCCATTCCCATCATAGTATTAGGAAAACCAAAAGACTTGGAGAAATTAAAAAAAAATGGGAGACAGTTCTTTGTGAGCATAGTCCCTATGTGTTTGTTACAAGATGTATTCTAGGTATAGCCCACTGGAAGTTGACAGGCATCAGGGGATGACCAGGGCAATGATGTAAGGATTACAGTTCTCTAAAATTCCTGGGAATCCCAAAGGATGAGTTGGAGAGTGTTGCTCAGTATGGGAAAGTCTGCTCTACCCTGCTCAGTTTATTATCAACATCACCCTTACATGATGTGGTCTAAAAGCAGATGGTTGGATAGCTGGATGGATGGTCACAAATAAGTTGCCAGTAACTTATAAGGAGAATACTTAAAAAATTCAGTGCTCTTTGCAAGCTAAAATTCCTCAAAGTTATGTTGCATGTAGGTTAGTAAAATCAATGTGTCACTAAATAGGTGGCCTTTGCTATACATAGTTTAGTAGGAAACAGAACTCAGAAAATGTGAAGAAAAAGACATTGCAGACAGTGTCAATGGACTAGCACCTTAGATATCACTAATAGTCATAACCCCATATCCAAAGAACCCTGACTAGGTCAGGAATAGTTGTTAACATGATAATGACAAACATTACTATCACTAGACAAAGTCACGTGACATCTGTTGTGTACAATACTCTTATAAAGGAATGGTATTGCTGCACCATTAAGTAACATCTAAGATCAGAATGCCATGATATCAAAGTCCAGGCTGACAGGAGGAATAGTACATCTTTCTTCACTAAGTTTAGCTAAAAACAATATAAACGATTTCTAGTATAAATTTATCTGCATAAATATTTTATAGGAATCATAAAAAGTTCAAGGGTGCTGCATCTTGCAACCATTACTCCTCACCAGTCCCACCCTAGACTGTACCTCCTCTCTCACAAAGGTCTTGTCCAGATAATCCCAGGTTAATTTGTGAATACCAATCCAATTATCCAGGTCCTGTTTGAAGGAAGATGGTGTATCATGATGATTTATCTGCAGGGAATATTTATTCCATTGGTGTGGGAGACACTCAATAACAAACATGTTCCTATACCTTGTTTTATATTGAAGCAGGTTTAGATTCCTTTTTATGGTATTTGGAAGAACTATTCAGCAAACATCCACAAAGCAGAACAAAACAATGGCTTGTAGTTTTTATATACCACAAGATGTTTATTATTAAGTCAGTTAGCACTTAAAACATCAGTGTCTTATAAATACTGGATCAAGGCATTGTCAGCTAACGTCTGATGAAGCAGTTGGTTAAACTGTGAAAGTGCTTACGTCTTGTTTTAATAAACAGCTTGTGGTATATAAAAACTACAAGCCCTTGTTTTGTTCTGCTTTATGAATGTTGGCTGGATTATTCATATTTCTAAGCAAAACATTAATCTGGTGTATTTCGATTATTTGTGTATTTGAAGAACTGTTTAATTTGTGAAGGTACATGAGACTCAAGACTACTGGGATCATGATTGCTTTGAAGGGAAGGTGTATGGTTTATCTGAGGAACCTATAAGAATGAACAGGCACCCCACCTAAGCACTATGTTCAATCATAGCCTCATCTCAGGCTTTGTGCCTACTGAATGGCACACAGCGACGGTTATCCCACTCCACAAAGGGGGAGCCACCACAGACCCCTAGAACTACCTCCCCATTAGCCTGATGAGCCTGGTCTGCAAGGCTATGGAACTTAAACAATGACATTGGTAATCTCCAAACTCTGGACCCCACCCAGTTCAGGTTTGTAAAAGGCAGATCATATCTTCTAAACCTGATAGACTTCTTTGAAGCAGTCACCAAAGCTGTAGATGAGAGTAAGGTGGTTCACACAGCCTATCTAGATCTCACCAAGGCTTTTGACACCATCCCCCACTCTAGAATTATAGATAAACTCATTAAACTAGGTATAAATCCCTATGTCACAAGATGGGTTGCCAACTGGCTCACTGACAGAACAGAGACTGTGAAAGTAGCAGACTCCAAATCTGATTTCAGACCAGTGACAAGTGGAGTACCACAGGGTTCAGTCCTGGGTCCTTTCCTGTTTGGTATCTACTTCTCTGAAGTACAGGCTAACACAGAAGGTATTTGGCTAACGAAGTTCACAGATGACTGCAAACTAGGCACCATAATTGAAACTCCTAATGATGTGGACATCCTACAAATGGGCCTCACTGAGACAGATGCCTGGTGTCAAAGCCATGGCCTCAAGCTCAATGCCAAAAAGTGTATTGTCATCCCTTTTGGTAAAAACTCTGTACCCATGAACTACCACATAGGTGGTAGTCTACTTAACACTGAAAGTATGATAAGAGACCTTGGGACACAGGTGGACAGTTGTCTCTCCTTTGATAATCACATTGCCACAGTAGTCAGGAAATCCTTCAACGTGGCACACCTCATCACAAAAGGTTTCTCATCCAGGAAAAAAAAAGGTCAGTGTTCCCCTCTACTTGTCACCCATTAGACCCATTATAGAATAGTCTTGCTTACCAGGTATCATATAGACTGTCCAGTAATTTAGTAATATTAATATCAATGAAGAAGCTTAGCCTATCAGCATAAATTACGTTAAATTAAATTAATCAATAATGAAAACATTATGTTTTTAAGCAACTAAAGACTGAGCTAAATAATTAAAATCAAAAAAGATGGCTAAAAAAATAATAACATAAATGACTCAATAAAACAAAAAAATCAAAAAAGGAATTGTATATATAAATCATTGTTCAAAGTTTTAAATAGCATATGTATGTCAAATTAATATATCAATCAATGTTGTAAACGAAAACAAATTTTGTATTCAGTGGTCAGCATAATAAAACTTGCAAATGTTTGCATAATACTATAAGAAAAAGACATCATATAAAATTCTTCTGAGAAATGTATACATGGCTTTCTGTGTTAAAGATGTATTAGAGTATAACCACGCCTAATATCTATATAGAGAAAAAACTTCAGCATTAAAACAATTGAAGAAACTTTTTAAGGCTGTGCTGTTCTTTTAAAAATAATGATATAGCTATATAATTTGTGTGACTCAAGTATAAATATAAGACTTGTTATCCTTAAGAACAGGATTTATAACCATCAATATGGTGATTATCCAAACCTTTAGAATTAAATGAACTTAAATGGAAGGCCTGAACAACTATATCAGTATTAGATCCTTCTTAAATAATCGAAGATGAATTTAACCTGAGATGACAATCTTGTTCAGTAGTCTCCATTTAGTATTCACATTTAAATAAAGAATAACATGTATTTTAGTCTGTTTTTTATACTGACACACACACAGCTGTTTTGCTTTTATTTGAAGTCCATTACTTCATGCATAAAAGGCGTTTTTAAAGATATTCATAATGGACATTAAATTCAAATTTTATATTTATATTTATATTTATACTCTACAGTTAACATATTTATTACTTATATTTATTATTCATATTCATACATACATATTTATACATTTTTTAACTTATACACAATATATTTGCACTATATTTAAATCTATACATTTTTAGAATATTTACATATTTGTCTATTTATTCACACGATGTTCTTGATAACAAGTTTTATATTTATACATATATTTAATATTTAATTTATTTGTATTTCAGCATATATTATTGGAATTAATTTCAAGCTCTTGAGTCACACAAATTATAGCTATATCAATGCATTTTAAAAGAACAGCACAGCCTTAAAAAGTTTCTTCAATTGTTTTAATGCTGAAGTTTTTTCTCTATATAGATATTAGGCGTGGTTATACTCTAATACATCTTTAGCTAAGAAATGCCAATATGGCCTTTGAAGAACCATTGTACATGTCTGCATTTATAGCTTTATACTTGGTTTAAGAGTTAGTTATTATGCTGCAATGTTTACTGAAACGAGCTTTTTCTGCAACATTACAACATTGCAAAATATATGTTACTACATTTATATGCGTTTTTAACTTTGGTATGAATTTTGACATATATACAATGTTCCACTTTGATTGTTTTTTAATTATTGAGTCACCCTGTTTATAAATGCAGCTTCCTTTTTAAATATTTAATGTTTTAGCTCAGTCTTTTTAGATGTGTCTTTAAATGTGTTTTTATTGTGGTTAATTGATTAATTTAATTTATCTGCTGATAGGCTAAGCCTCCCTATAAATTTACTGATATCAACATTACTAAATTGTCTGATGAAGCGTATGGTAGCATACGCGAAAGCGCTTACCTTCTGTTCTATTTTAAACAATAAAAAGTCAACAATTGCAAGTTTTATTACTATATATTTACAGCAGGATTTTAACTACTGACTCTTTGGCACCTAGAGATCCGTATTTGTTTTTTACCCATTATAGAATACAATGCCCCTTTTGGTATGTAACTCACAAGACATCTACAACAACTGGAAAGGCCACAAAAATACCTCACAAAGAGGATTACCAGCCTCAAACAGATGCCCTACGCAGACCGTCTCAAAAAACTCCAGCTTTACTCCGTCGCATATCGCCTACTCGGAGGCGATCTCTGCCTAACATACAAAGCTATGTCAAACCCAGAATTGTTGGACATGCTCCACTTAAAGAAATCCCAATCCCTCTGAGCTACACGCTCTAGGGACCTAAACTTTGTCACCACAATAAACAGAACATGCTGGTAGGATAGATTCCTGTCCCAGAGACTTCCCATACTCTGGAACAAACTACTTATTTATATCAAACAAAGCTCCTCATTAGCACTCTTCAAGAAAAATCTTGATGATTGGATGGGAGATAGGAAATTCATCCCGGGGATCACTTCTATGGCTCTGCTCGACAGGGGCACAAGAAAATAATTTTCTTGGGTGGTGAAAGCCAGGGTACCTTTTTGGCTAGCCTTATATAGGCCCTAGGGCCAATAGCCTAGTACCTACCTATGAACATAGAACATAGGAACAGAGCTTCTTGTCTTTTTTGGTAACTTAAGAATTTTAAGACTGAGATTCTTTTTGTTAGGAACCCTTAAGATCTTTTGAACTGTTTGATATTTCTGGTGAGGTGCACCCCAAAGGCACCATTGTACTCTGTAATTACTATGATCAATGCTGAACATAAGGGGATTTGGATAATATTTGTTTGGTGATCAGTTGTGCTAAGGAGAAGGATTTCCTGATAACCAATAACCATGGCTACACGATGATCAAAGGAGAGGGAATTATCAACCCAGGTTCCCAGATCTCTAACCACATGAAGTGGGATATTGTCAATGTTACATGCTGAAGGGATGGTTTGCTGCATTTTAGCATTTAATTTAAGACATTTTCTATACACCAGACTTTTATAAGTGTAAATTCATGATAGAAGTCTCTATGTCAGAGAGGGATTTGACGTCGACTCCCAGTTTGTAGCCATCCACAAACTTAAAATATGGGATATTTGATGACAGAAACTTTATACAGATGTCAATCGCAAGTCACATAAACAATATGACTCTAACTTAAGATCAGTATTTCAACAAAGAGAAATGAAAATTCAGCAAAGACAAACTAGAATTCTGTGGGTTCAGAGAAGACTGACACAAGTAAAAGTACTTGACTACCAAAATATTCTGCAGTCTTGACTATCAAAGTATTCTGCAGTCATTAGAAAGATACTGGGCATTGGAAAGTACAGTGCAAGGGTTATATTTATTTATTTACTTATTAATTTATACTTGTTTATCGAGTAGTGCACTGAATAGTATTGACCAATTTCATGCTCAGCCCGTCTTATATAATTTTATTTCACCATCAATGAACCAGAGAGGCATCCACTAAGAAAAAGTACACCTTAGATATAACAAAGCCATGCAAAGGGTAAACGATTATTTGGTATCAGACCAATTTATATTCTGCTTTGATCCAGTGGAAACTCAGTCATTATCCAATACCTGGTCAAGCATAAAGTGAAGAAGTTTTAAACTTGTTGAAATGAATTCCATGATGTTTGACTCCTTTGTATCTATGAAAATCATTAATGTAGTTTCTATTTGCACACTAGCAGCAGTTCAATTTCTGTGCATTTTCCACACTGTTGTATAACCATGGAGTTATATAAGTAAGGGAGTGTGTGGGGGCAAAGTCTCCGGATGGGAGGTGCAAGAGAGCTTGTTTCCTGCAAAATAATTAATGTGGAGTTTCAAGTGTTGCGCACCATCTGGTTGAAAAGTCAGGAAATGTACAGTCAATGAAACAGATGAAGTAAACGCCACTCACTGTTGGTATTAATCCAGTTAGACTTGATGACATACCGATGTAGAAACAATGACCATTGTAAGCCCATAATATATTCAAAAGGAACATAACTGATTTACAGAAAAATTATTCATAGACTTGCAAAGAACTGATAATTCACAAGCCAATCAAAACTGTTAACAAGAATTCAAGTCATGAATTCCCCTTAAGGATGACAAACAGGAATTTAAGGCTTCAAGTGTATTCTTTTGCTATGTGTTTTACAAAATGTGGAAGATGAATCAGGTTGCCTTCATAGCAACATATCCTAGTATCTACAAGCAGACCAATAGGACAGAATCAAACATGGCAGGGGTGTGCATTAATTTTACTGGACAGACTGCAGTGCAACATACATTAAATTAGATGACATTTTAAAAAAGAACAAAGATGATCTAATTTTTTTTTTCAGAAAATGTACTGCATGCTTCAGTGCTGAAAGTCTGCATACTGCCAACATGATCTTTCATTTCTACTGATGGCAAATTCATTCTGACAAGATCAGGACTAGTGATAAATCACTAGTCCCTCAGCCTTTGCAACCCGCACACAAGATGTTACAAAATGATTAGGGTTGCAGCATTTGTAAGGAAGGGGGCTACAACTGCAGCTAAACTTGTTAATAAAGTCATTGATGTCAAATATCAATTATTTTCATTATTTGACAGTCTCAAAGTTCTTAGAACTTGTAGAGAACCTACATTTAATCAATAGTAATTTAATGGCTTTGCCAAACATTTGGGTTTCAGTCTAAGGAATATGAAACCTTTATAGCCTAAGTCAGTGGATTTGTCTAAAATTTATGCATACTTACGACAATGTTTTGGGAATAGCACACAACAAAAAATCTGCCTTGCAAAAGGTACACACAGATCTTTTCTGAAGCGACTGCAGAGTAATGCCACACAATGGATGTGAATGAAGGCAAGGTGGTTCACACAGCTTACCTTGATCTGGCCAAGGCCTTTGATACCATTCCCCACTCAGGAATCATAGAAAAACTCAGTAAGCTAGGCATCAACCCCTATATTACTAGGTGGGTTGCAAACTGGCTCACAGATAGAACCCACAGTGTGCAAGTAGCTGACTCCAAGTCAGACTGCCGACCAGTCATGAGTGGAGTCCTACAGGGTTCAGTCCTGAGTCCTCTCCTGTTTGGAATTGACTTCTCTGAAGTCCAGGCCAACATGAAGGAAATCTGGCTGATAAAGTTTGCAGACAATTGCAAGTTGAGAGCTATTATTAACTCCCCAAGTGATACTGACATCCTACAAAAAGGCCTCACTGGGACCAACGATTGGTGTCAGAACCATGGCCTTAAGCTCAATGCCAAAGAATGTGTCGTCATTACCTTTGGGAAAAACCCAGTTCCCATGAATTACCACATCAATGTTAGTCCAGTGAACACAGAAGGCATTATAAGAGATCTAGGAACACAGGTTGACAGCAACCTCTCTTTCGACCACCACATTGCCACTGTGGTCAGAAAGTCCTTCTATGTGGCACATCTCATTACTAAGGGCTTTGCATTCAGGAAGAAAGAGGTCATTGTCATCCTCTATTCATCCCTCATTAGGTCAATCATCAAATACAATGCCTCATTTGGCATGTACCTCACTAGACACCTTGCAACAACTGGACAGGCCACAAAAGTACATCTCAAAGAGGATTCTAGGCCTTAAAACATTTGTCCTATATGGACAGTCTCAAAAAACTCCAACTATTCTCTG
The DNA here is from genome assembly GCF_019279795.1 of Protopterus annectens. Classification (NCBI taxonomy): domain Eukaryota; kingdom Metazoa; phylum Chordata; order Ceratodontiformes; family Protopteridae; genus Protopterus; species Protopterus annectens. The sequence continues at coordinate 279,086,006 of NC_056750.1, read as the reverse complement.
TCTCATATCGCCTACTTAGGGGTGATCTCTGCTTGACTTAAAAAGCCATGTCTGACCCAGCTCTTTTAGAAATGCTCCATTTAAAGAAATCCCAATCCCTCTGCACCACATGCTCCAGAGACCTCAACCTCATTATCACAATCAACAGAACGTGCTGGAGGGACAGGTTCATAACCCAGAGACTGCCCATGCTATGGAATAGACTTCCCATACATGTCAAACAGAGCTCCTCACTGGCCCTCTTCAAGAGAAGTCTTGATGAGTGGATGGGAAATAGAAAATTCACCCTGGGGATCACTCTAGTGGCTCTACTTGACAGAGGCACTGGGAACTAAGGTTGGGTAGCACGATGCCAAGGCAATCCTATGGGCTAGGCTTCTAAAGGCTCCAGGGCCATTAACTTAGTACACACCTATGAACCTATTAACACAACAGAACAATCTCCTGCACATACTTAATTTAAAACTATATTTAAAAAAATCCAAATACCTTTTAATGAATAGATCAAGACTTGTCATTACCAGACATTACAGTCATGACACTGTGACACTATGAAAAATGGTAAACTCAAGAACTATGCTAATAAAGAGAGATACTGTTCAGCATAATTTTGAAGTAGGGAATTTTGTCTACTTGAAACAATTATGGTCAAATCTTCCTTACTTTTCTACCTAACAATAATGTATATTTAATGTAACAGTTCCTGTGGTTATAGTTGAACACGTGCACATGATGATAAGGCACTGCTCATTTCTTAAAATAATTATCACTGATAATTATGAACATTTACATTTTGAATTTTCACATAATTTTACAATGCAAACTGATAATAACCTAATATGAAAACATTTCCACCAAAGCAGAAATTTTTCTTCAAAGGACTGTATCTTTTGTTGCATGAAATTTGAAATGTTCAACCAATACATGCATTGAAAAAAATATCTTCTGTTCTGCAGTGATTTTACATGATGAGAATGAGACTACTTAAATTATATTGATGCAATAGATCGAGTAAAACTTTGTACAGGAGGTATAAACACTGAAAATTGTGGGAAAAGATTTTATTTCTGTAAAATGTTACATGTAGTACTTACATCCTAGTTAATACACGTGAGTACTCTGTGAACAGACCTCGCAATAATCAGAATACTGTAACTGACCTGGATCTGCTCAGAAGACCCCGACTGATGGAAGTCTGAGTGTTTGGTGTGAGATGACTAGTCAGAAGATCCAAAGATGTTTCACTACAGCCTGGGGTAACAAATTAGTCAAAACGATTGGTTTAGAAAGTAACAGATTTAAGCCTTCTATCGGTAGCTGTACTTATGATGTAAAACTGATCTCTAGTTGCTTATGAATATTTTTTTTAATATATTTTATCTTTGTTGACCAGGATAGTCAGACTGGTCAGAGTCCTTTTTCAGTGGAGGCCAAAGGAGAAAAGCTCCTTCAAGCACCACTCTAATAGAATCCAACATAGTCTTCTGCTATTGACACAGTTCATTGACACGATGCTTCTTTAGATAAGTTGACATACTTTCTTTTGCTTACGACAGATAGGCAATAAACAGCTTGATGACATTTATTAATATAGCTTCTAATAATATGGCTATTGATGGAGTTCATTTGCAAAGTGTTTCTTTGGATAAAGTTGACACAAGTTCATTTGCTTAAAACAGGTAGGCAATAAACAATTAAATAGGTCTTTTGTGCTAGGACTCTGATTGATATACATTCTTAGTAAATCTAATGCTAATAAGTGAACACAATGATTAACATTTTTGTCGTACAGACCCAGTGACCAAAGTTCGATCTTGATCTCTGTTCATGGTCAGTGGAATTTCTCCTTGTGTGGTATTCATCCTACCTAGCAAACTGCTTCTTACATTTGTAGCAAGCAGTTGCTACAGTTTCCGGTTATACCACATAGGAAACACTATAATGGTTCAGTTTAAAAAATGGTCTTTTCACTTTTAAACTGTAGCTAACTGCTTGTTACGTTTGTAGCAGTTATTATAGTTTAACATGTACTGAGAGTTACAGCACTCAGTTTTGACTGCAAATGCATAATTAATGCTGGTATGTACAGACAAGTCATCAGGATCAGCTGATTGTGCCCACTAACACTATGCACATGATACAGCTATACCCTTTGCCCCACCCTAGATTTTCTAGTGAATAATATCAACAAAAAGGGGCATGTATATTTGTTCATCCTAAATGGGTTGAGGGCCCTACTTACTCTGACCTACACTAGCGACCCATGACAGTGTGTGTGCCCATCCTAATCCAAACAGCCCTACGTCAGTACACTACTTGCTTTTTGGCTTGTGTCTAGTTGCCTAGATTGCATTAACCTGGAGAGCAATGTTGAATGAAAGCTGAACATAAAACTAAGCAACCTGCCAATAATTAGCTTAGGATAGCTAGACTGACCATAGGTTCTCTGATGTGATATGGCTTGGAAATGGATGACATTATGGTAAGAAGACTAGTCCATAGGAGAGTAGACTATAAGTGGTGTGGGAATCATGATGAAGAGAGAGACAGGCTTCTGAAGACAGCAAGGAATGTCATCAGAATCAGTCGCAGACTCATGGCATTCTGTCTCCAATATAAAGATGGAGCAGGATTCATAATCTTAACCTATGCCCCATAGCAAAGCTGCAGTGACAAGGAGAAGCGGGTGTTTAGACAGCAGTTGCAAGGGCCTCCTCAATAAAGCAGGTCAAATGAACTGGTCTTCAGAAGTGTTTACATTGCAATGTACAGAACTTGTTATAAGAACTGTCAGGGTCCTCATTGTTGAAGCAACTGTTATAATGAAGAAGAAGTTATTCTGGATTTCTGTCTTGTAAATTGCTTAATGGTGGCCAACCCATGGCTCACCAAGAGAGACAGTCGCAAGATTACACCCAAAAGTGTCCAGCGTGTAAATCATGTGGACATTCTTTTAATAAGAAAGGGCCATTGGAGTCCAGTCAAAGACTGTAAATTCATCCCTAGTGAAACAGGTGGCCCCCAAAATGAAACACTAATGGCCGCAATCAGATGCCAAGGCAGTAACCATTTGAAATATTAAGATTCAGAATGATGAGTCCTGTAATGTGTAGACCAAATGGCTGAAAATCTGGACTTATACTAGGCCATTTCACAGAATATTCTCTTTTCTCTGAGGTATAGCAATCTTGGATTTGGTAAGTGTACCCTTGGTGAGTTGGGGACTTGCCCTCCACATCAGAGTATGCAATACTGCTTGCTTCCCTGCAAGAAATATGACTAAATTATATGAGTGATGTTTGACATTCAGTCGTCTCTTGCATTTCCAGTCTTTTTTTTAATCTTTTCAGCACTTAGCACTGCAAGTCCTAACATTTCAATATGTAGCTTGCAAAGCTCTAAGGACAAGAGAAACTAGGGCAGAGATCTGGAAGCTGACTGGAACAAAAACACAGTAGTTCAAGGCAATACTCATGCCCTAAAACCTCAGAAACACGTGGAAGTAGGTGGAGCTAAAGATGAATGGAAGGAACTCAAAACAGCATGTGTAAAGATGGAAGAACAGATCCACAGTTTAACCAGGTGTGGAAGGAAGGAGAAGTTGTGGTGGAATGCAAAAATCCTGCAAGTTATCAAAAGAAAGAAGATGCGCAGTAAAAAGTGAGAAATAGAAAAGAGAGACCAGTCTAACAAGGAACAGTGGTTGGCCAACAATGTGGCAAAGACACCATTTGCAGTGGCCAAAAACAAGGCATTACAGAATCTACCAGATGCTGAGAAGTGACCCACCAGATGAAACAAAAAAGCAAGTTGCAAGGCAGCAGAACAAAGGCAAAGATAGCCAGCAGATACCATTCATAAGGATGCCGGCAACAATCTGTTGGCCAGTCCAGAGGGCATTGATGGGAAATGGAGGGAGTACATCAGGAAGTGTCTGATTGAAGAAAACCCCATACAGACTATACTATCCCATGCCTACCCTGTGACAAAAGAGGAAAAAGATCCCCACCTAGAAAATTTGTGAACTGTACTAAAGAAAGTGAAGCCAGGGAAAGCAGCAGGCTTAGATGAAGTCATGACAGATATAATCAAGATGTTGGGTTCATTAGGGGAGAGATAACTCTAGAGGGTAGTCATTGTAGTTTGGAGATAGAGGCATTTGCCAGATGACTGGAGAAGAAATGTACAAAAATAAAGGGAACAGTCACAACTACAGCATTTTGGGGGTATCAAACATGTCACACTACATGAAAGTATTGGATAGGGTGATCGATAAATGAATATGTAGAGCAGTAGAAGGTAAGATGAGGGTAAGCAGTTTAGAATCAGAGCATGACACAGTACAACTGACCTGATGTTTTAAGTAAGACAGATACTGGTGAAGCTGGAGATGCTGAAAGAGTTTAACTGGCATTCTCAGACAGGAAGAAAGTACATGTCATGGTCACAAGAATGCTGATTTATGCAATCCTGTGATGATCCAAAGGTCTGGAAACAGTGGTAGAATTAGTGAAGGCCATGTACTGGGATTCAGTGACACAAGCACAGACAGTGTTTAGACTCACAGTAGGGTACCCAGTTGGTAGTGTGTGTGCATCATGGCTTAAAGCTGAACCTATCCCTGCTCATATTAGTGATGGACTACATCAGAAAACAGCTTGGCATGGACAAATCAACAGAGCTGCTCTAAGCAGGCAATGTGGTATTATGAACAGACTCTGTACAGGAACTTCAGTGAATGACAAACAACTGAAATGCAAAACTGAAGGTACATGGGATGAAACAGAGAATAGTCGAGAGAGTGGTCATGGCATCAAATGGAGGAGAACAGTAGAAGATAGAAAATAGAACGGATTAAAGTTTTAAGTATGTGGAAGGTGTGGTAAACCAGAAGGGAAATCTGAATAAGGAGGACAAAGCTGGAATGAGAGGTGCTCCAGCCATCTGGGGTGGTGTGCAACAAAAATGCCAAAGAATCTGAAAAGTAACATATACAAAACAGTAATGTGGCCACTACTTCTGTATGGCACTGAAATCTAGGTAGTGAAACAGGACAGCTCAGCAAACTTACGTGTAGCAGAAATGAAGTACCTGAGATAGCAGTAGGATGTAAATCATGGGTCAGAAAGGAACAAAGACATCAGAGTTAAAACCAAAGCAGCTCCAGCTGTAGAGAAGGTAAAGGAGAACAGATTGCTGTTGTTCAGTGAAGTGAAGGAAAGAGGAAGACGACTGGAAAAATCAGATTTGGGAGAGACAGGAAGAAGGCCAGTGGAGTAGTAGGTATTTAGCCATGAGCCTAGAGATGGATCAATGGATTGCAAGACAGAAAATCAGCTAAAAGTGGGAATGTATGTAAAAAAGTGTCATTGAAGTGAGACATGCTGACAGCTGATGTGGCACCCTAATCCTATGTAAAAATGTAAAAAATAGTGAGTATGATGATCTAATCCCGACAGCTTTGACATGATTCCATGTATTATAATACTGTTTCAGTACTAGAATTACAAACCAGTTTTGTAGAGAAATACTTGCTTATGTGTGCACCTATAAATAAATTAGTGCTCTAACTATGGTGTCTTGTGTATTCATAAAAGTGATTAAAAAATTAAGTTATCAGCCAACATTTTACAGTGCTTCCTTTATGATTTTCTGAGCATCAGATAATGCTACTAAGCCTCCTTGGCCTGGATCTGGGTAGCAATCTGGCTCAGTGGTAGGATCTCTGTCTTAGAGCTCCAGGGTTCAATAATGACTTCTGGTTACTGTCTGTGTAGAGTTTGTATGTTTTCCGTGTGTCTGTATGGAGTTTCTCCCAAAAACATGCTGCTTGACTGGCTGTACTAAAATTGTTCATATTTTATTTACCCTTGGCCCTTTTGCTTGAAGAATGGCTAAAAATAGTTTAAGGACCCCCCCCCCCTTATGTGGTTATATGTTATGCAGACCTAGACCTCACTAATTAAGTACACCATTACTCTGTGCAGGATGAATGTAGCAATTTGTTCCTAACATTGCTATGACATATGTATTTGACACTAAAGATACCCTGTCTGTTGTAAATCTTCTCCTCCCTTCTTCAAGATTTCACACACACACACACACACACACACACACACACACACACACACACACACACACACACACACACACACACACACACATGCACATACATGCATACACAAATGTGAGTGCGCCCACATGCGTGCGTGCACGCACACACACACACACACACACACACACACACACACACACACACACACACACACACACACACACACACACACATATACTTTCACGTGTACACACTCCTCACCATACTACTAGATCATTAGATTTAGTGAATCAGACCCAAAAGCATTTCTCATGCCATCGTGCCACTTATTGCCACAAAGGACAGCACAATCCTGGACAACAGTCATCTGCAGAGCTATCCTACTAACAGTGTAAAAGTTAACCCTTCTAGATGCTGTATATTTTGTGACAGCAGTAGTCCCTTAACTTTATGTGGGTATACAGTAAATGCCAGAAACAAGGAACAGAAAGAACTAGGCACTGTCATTCAGCTAATGAGTCAGCAGGATTAGCACAGGCACTCAGGTAATTACATCTTGTTTGCTAGTTCAGAGCAACACCTCTGCAGGACATGGGATCCAAGCTACATGCTGCTTGGTTTTCTGTAAGTTATAAGTCCCTTTAGCAATTCTCAACAATGCTATGACATCCAGTTGTCATGTACAGCAGCTCACTTTGGTTTTGTATAATTTTCTTTTTACCTGCATGCCAAGGTGGCCATGGTGACACTGCACCTTGCACATAGATGCAATTTAATAGATGCAGCAAGCTATTTTTGTTATGTTAACTTGTCATGCAGATAGTTTATGTTCAATGCATTGGATACTATCCCTTTGAAGCCAATTGAGTCAGGACTGGTAGATCTAAAGCCCTTCAATTAATCTGTTTAAATCTTGCCACCAGAATTTGGTGACCTCAGAGGTAGTTACAAGAGGTAGAGGAGACACATACCTATATCAGGTTTTGCTGGAGGCTTTTTTTTTCCTAAATGACTTTTTTTTTTTTTTTTTAATCAGCTGCCCTTATGATGTGCCAGTGTAGACTGAACAGACTTCAGCGAGATTCTCTTTGAAGAGATTAACCACAACCAGGACTGTTCAATGTAATTCTTTGCAATACTTGTGCTATACATGATGGAAGATCATGTCAGCTGCCTGTCCAGTGCCAGGATTCACCAAATCATGCGTGCACTCAGACCTCTCAGCAAAAAGTACCGTAATGACTCTGTCATAGTTCATGTTGGTGTGAATGACCTGATATGTACCTCACTGGACTATATGAAGAGAGACATGGTCAAGCTCTCTGAATATGTGTCCCAGACAGGTATGCCTCTAGCCTTTAGCAGCATACTACCCTCACCTAGAATGATGCCACAGTATAAACAAAAAATAATCGATTTCAGTAATTGCCATAGTTTTTGTTGTCATTCCAAGGGGACCCAGTTCCTGTCTGCCTAGGAAGCCATGGTCGACAAATCTTGCTGCTTTGCCAGAGATGGTTTGCACCTGGCTCCCCTAGGCTTTCAGCTGCTGGCATAGGCTCTTGCCTCCCCAATAGTTCCTTTTTTAGGCAAGGCCTCGAAAATAATATTACTGATTTAAAATTCACCAATCAGAACAAAATAAGGACCAAAATGCTAGGAGCTTAAAACAAAAACTCCACTCCCTGGAAGCACTCCTATCACCAGAAGCTGTAGAATGTCTGTGCAGTCACAGAAATCTGGTTTAAGGCCTCAGAGAGTAGCCTGGCCCTGCAAGGCTACAATGCCTTCCACAGATTTAGACCACAAAATGAACATGTGAAAACCAAAGGAGGTGGTATTTCACTCTGTTTTAGAGATAAATTCACCTCATGTCTGGTTAGACTGGAAAACTTCATGGAGTCACTCCAGGTCTAGGTTATGGTGGGTAAGACCCCCATTCAAGTCCTATGCAGTTATATATCCCCCTCCATGGGTCACAACACCCATGAAGCCTACTTAACAGAACTAAAGACATTAGTGTCAGAACTCAGAAAGGGTGAAATCAGACTAAAAAACTTCACCAAGGCAAGCTATACCCTCCTAGGTGAAGGTATAAATGTATTCTAATCCCCATCCCAAGTTGAAAGTGGTAATTATGCCGGAGCATACACTAAAGCCCTGTACAATCACTTGCATATGTGTATAAATTTGGCTGTATGAGATAGAATCAATGCCAAAGCCCCATGTAAAATCAAGCTGCCACGGTGGACTTCCAGCATCAACAACTACTACAATATGCACAAAAAGCTGCTGTCCATGAAAACAAAGACATGGACCCAACAATGGAAAAGCACCCTCCTCAGCCTTAACAGGCAAATAAGACAACTTGTCACATCTTCCAAGAGCTCCTTTGAGAGAAACCTAGCAAGTACTGCAAAGAATAACCATAAGGCCTTTTACAGCTATGTATGTAACCTATAGGGTAGAACCCAAGCATGTGCAGAACTGGTGGTCAATGGTATCACATATACTGACCCCACAGAGATAGCAAAACTGCTAGAAGATAGGTTTGGTGAAAATGTCACTCCCTTATCCCCTCCTAACTTACAACAAACCCTCCCTCAAACTTCCCCCCACCTTACATATCTGAAGATCAGGTCCTCAAAGCCCTGTCCAAGGCAAAGAACATGGCCTCTATGGGACCAGGTGACATCCCAGGCTGTCTTCTAAACAGGCTAAAACATGAAGTAGCATCACCACTAAGTATCCTTTTCAATTATAGCCTAACTACAGGCTTTGTTCCTGCAGAATGGAGAACAGTTACAGTTATTTCCCTCCACAAACGTGACCTAGCACAGACCCAGGGAATTACAGACCCATAAGCCTGATCAGCCTCATCTGTGTATCATTATGGACCTCATAAATAAAGATCGTAAATCCTACCCAATTCAGCTTCATCAAGGGCAGATCCTGCCTGTTAAATCTGGTGGATTTCTTTGAAAGTGTGACCAAGGCCATTGATGAGGACAAATTTGTGCACACAGTATACCTCAACTTGGCAAAGACTTTTGACACAATCCCACATTCAGGCATTACCGATAAACTTAGCAAACTAAATATAAACCCCTTTGTTGTAAGATGAGTCGGCAATTGGCTCACAAACTGGACACACACACACACACACACACACACACACACACACACACACACACACACACACACACACACACACACACACACTATCAAAGTGGGTGACTCCAAATCAGCCAGCAAACCTGTTACCAGTGGGGTACCACAGGGGGTCAGTGTTGGGCTCCCTACTGTTTGGTATATACTTCTCAGAAGTTCAGGTCAAAACTAAAGGGTTGTGGCTGACCAAGTTTGCAGATGACTGCAAACTAGGTGCAATCATTGAATCCCCAAATGATGACAGCCCAACGACTGATGTATTAGTCACAGTCTCAGACTGAATGCAAAGAAATGTATCATCATTCCCTTCAGCACAAACAATGTCCCTTCACACTATCATGTCAATAACAGTACCCTAAGTACCCATGAAGTAGTAAGGGATCTGGGATCACAGACTCACCGCGACCTTAACTTCAACCACCATGTGTCTACCATTGTAAGGAAAGCTTTCCATGTAGCTCACTTGATTAGCAAAGGCATTGAACAGAGGGCAAAAGAAATTATAACTCCCCCCTATACTTGGCACTTACCCGACCCATAATTGAGTATAAAGCCCCATTCGGTATGTACCATACTAAGCACCTACAGCAATTAGAGGGACCTTAGAAGTTTCTTACAAAGAATACCAAGGGTCTCCAGCAAGTACCTTACAATGACTGACTAAAATCCCTGTCACTATACTCCGTATCATATAGACTTCTTAGAGGAGATTTATGCCTGGCCTACAGAGCAACCCAAGATCCAAACCTAATGAACTTACTGCAAATCCATAAACCAAATGGGTCTAGGGCTTCCCATCCCAGGGACTTAAATATGGCCTGAGAGTTAAATAGGACATGCTGGAGGGACAGATTTATCTCCCAGCGAATGCCACGTCTTTGGAACAGGATACCTATTCATGTAAAACTGTTCAAGAGGAATGTGGATGAGTGGATGGGGCACCATAAATTCTTACTAGGGATAGTGCCCCTAACCCTCCTGGACATGAGCAGTCATCACTAAATGCAATCTTGGGTATTGACTAGTACGTCTCCAGTATTACATTGTGTTGAAACGGCTAGGCTTAAAATGACCTCTGGCTCAATAGCCTATTAATCTCCTATGTTCCTATGTGACATACTATAAAGAAGATCATAAGGTGGCATTACAAATGAGTGGGTGGGACCTTCTCATCTTGTAAAAGGAAGACTAATTAACTTCTAACTTCTTAACTTTTCCCAGTCTGTCAGTAATGTAAATGCAGAACTTAGCCATTTCTTGCTCATGATCAGTTAAAGCACTAACACCCCATGTAAACTGTACCTGCTGGATTCGACACACATGGCAATCATTCTGCCCATAGTAGCCATGCACATTTCTTTCTAGCAGATCCCTATATGAAGATTCTGTTGTTCTTTAACTTTCTATAGCTGAGCTTTTTCAGGTACTGCTGCCATGCTTGAATGCTACAATCTATGACATAAGTGAGTGTAATTTTTAGTCCTGATGGTCAGTCAGATAAATACAAAGTAGTGCATGCCACATGGAGAAACATGAGTGTCACATGCATACGAATGGAGTTGAGAGTCTCACTGCAGCCTGTTTGGCTACCATGTCATGCATGGCATATGTGTGCAGTGCTGTAGAATACACAGACACAATGATGTACATCCATGTATTTATTATGAAAAAGCAAAAATAATCCAGTCTTGGTTTGTGATTGACTGTGCACTAGACTGGTAAGAGAAATTTTAATTTGCATTAACATATTATTTTAACACATTTTTTTCTATTTGTAGGAAGGAAGAGAAAGATTGTAGGCAAGATGATTTACTTTGAGTTACATTTTCTTGTTTGACTTTTAATTTTCACTGTTTTTAGACAGGCAAACTGTAGCCATCCCAAGGAACCTATTTAGCCATTAATTCACACAGAATGCAGATAGGACAATCTGGATATCATCTAAACAATCATGTCCTGGTTTGTGATTAACTGATCTTTACTGTTAAAAAAGAGTTGCGATAGTGAGCAGAAGCTACTGCGCATATTTGCACGCAATGTATAAGGAATTCCAGCTTTTCTGTGACTTTCACAACTTGTACAATCAGAGCAACAACTTTACTGTACTTAATTTAATATTTAATTGTATACTATTTGTGTGATTTTTCTCATAGAAGTTGATTTAAATTGTTTTTGAATTCTGTGGTAACTGATTTTGATTATTGTTTACTTTTAGAATTCTTTATTCATTTGCAGCTAAATCTGGATTTCTTAAATTAGTATGCCATTAATGATTTGCTAAAGTACAAATATCTTGTACAGTGTACTAAATGCTATGTATATTTAAAGGTAACAGCTGGTAACACTGGTGATCTGTGTTCCTCATTTCAAAAGTTGGATGATTTGCTTACTATTATTAGTAGTAAATCTAGACTTAATGATGACAATTGCATGTGTGCAATTGACACAGCTTGGAGAACTGTTGTTACATGTATTAATGACTGGACTGATGAAACAAATAAAGTTAGGCAAAGAGCAAATGGAACACAATTAGGAAAGGAAGTGTCTATTGTCTATAAAGATCACTGAATCCCTATTGAACAAGACAATAGCTTTGAAATTCTGCTGAAATCAGAAAACAGAAACCACTGATAGCTTTGGAATTCTAGTTACAATTATTCAGTGATTTGAGGATTCAGAGCAGATAGAAGAAAATAAACAAAGAAAGGAAGATGTTCACTACAAATAACAAGGAAGAACATAAACTGATAAATGTCTGAAAACAAAAAATAATACATACAAGGCTTTGTTATGTAACACACAGATTATAGGGAATAATAATATTTTTCTATTCAGAAAACCTTCAGTCTACAGAAAAAGGCATACTTTTTCCAAAACAGAAGGTAGAAATAAGAGGTAAGGGGCAGGGGAAAAGGAAGAAATCAAACTTGAATGTGGAAGGATTGAAGAACATTATTGTAAAAAAGAGGAGAAAGACAGATGTTGACTACATGGCTCAAGCTGTGAATATACAAAGCCATCTGGATGAGAACTGTATGGCTGCAAATGTAATAATTAATGAAAACAGTAGGATTAATAAGAATGAGGGTGATGAAGATCATTCCTTTGTAACAATTGATAAAGCAGATATTATTGAATTAGAAGTTCAATATTCTTCAGATCTGTTCAGAAAAGATATTATTGTAAATGAAGATTCAATTATTAGAGGAACTGATACTCACATTTGTAGAGAAGATAATAAACATTGAATAGTGTTATGCTTACCAGGAGCAAAAACAGAGGATGTGAGTCAGGCTCACAGGTTAGTACTTTAGAATACCTTAATGTAAGAAAGTACGGACCTGTTTTTATTCATGTTGGTACAAATAATCTAATCTGCAAGGACTCTCTGACTGTTAGTAGGGAACTCACAGCCGTCCTAGATAGCATAGCTTGTACAGGTGTTAGGATGTATTCTTCACAAACCCCATATAGAAAGGCGAGTCAGGTCACTGAGCATGAATTTATTTTGAGTAAATACCTACTTGAAAAAAAAATGTTAAATGGAAATGTATTGAGAATCTAAGCCTAATTTTGGGCACACGTGTTCAGACAGGATGGCGTGCACTTGTGAAGATCAGGAAAGAGCATTTTTGCAGCAGATATTTTGCAATTTTTGACATAAACAAGTGATGATTTTTTTTTCAGGTCAACAAATGTACAGTTCACAGATAGCAACATTTGATGTATCTCTGATGGTTGTTAATGCCAGGAGCATTAATAATATTTTTTATTGGAAATTTTGCTAAGTTCCTACAAGATTGATGTTGTTATTGTTTGTGAAACATGGTTAAAGAAAAGTTACTAGAAACCGGTTATGTGAGGGTATAAATGCTTTTTACTGTAGCAGACATTTTAACAAAAAAAATCAGGTGGATGTGTTATGATAGGGATTAAAGATAGTTATGAGACCTGTGATTATTACATGTTCAGTGATAATACCAATACTATAGACTGTGTAACTGTGACAATAAGGACAACCCCGGAAGCTATAACAATTGCTGGAATGTATAGACCACCAGAGCCAAGTGTTGATGACCTAGAGGAATTCATACATTTCTTGCATGAACCACAAGGAGGGAAGAGTAATAGTGTCTGGTGTCTTAAATTTACCTGAAACATACTGGAATAATATTGATTCAGCAATTAGAAAGGAAATTATTCCCAATGTATGTTAAGGAACAACAGTTACTTCAGATAAAAAAAAAAAAAACAAACTATCCAGGCAACAGAACATACTAAACATTGTTACTGTTACTTCATGTCAAGTTTTACTGCCACTGTTGTGCAGTGATCATGGGGTTATAAAAGTTAATTTGCTGCCTAACTGAAATCTAAAACAATGCACAGAAGATTAATAACAGCTTAAGTGGAAGCAAAGCAGTCACTATTTAAAAGTAATCAGAGTGATGCGTGCAGTGCAAAAACTGCTGAAGGAATGTGGAAAGTTTTGAAAGAAATTGTTTGAATGCAAAAAGTAAAAAAAAATGTTTAACATCAGGATACAGATGCACAATGTCAGGAAAATATATTTCCACAAGAACAAGATACTTGATTAAGGTGAGATAAATGGAAAAGAGGTCAAACTACAACTTTGAAAATTGAAATAAACAAGCTGGACAGACAAATTAAAAATAGTGCGAGACAAGATCAAGAAAAAATGGAGAAAATTTATATAAAGATATTTACATAATAGGAAAGCATTTTATAGCTACCTGACAGTTGGAAGGAGTAAAGAAATGCATTTTGATAAACTGTGTGTAGATTCCAAAATTTATTCATAGGCACAACGGATTATATATATATTTATAAAATCGTATGCAAAGCAGTTTGTCTCCAGAAAAAGGGGTGATAAATTGTACTAGTGACATTCTGGTAACCTCAGATACTGAAATCAAATTAGATTATATTGAAAAGGAACTATGCAAACTGGGTCCAAACAAAGCACAGGGAGGAGACAGAATTAATTATAATGATCTGAGAACACTTCAGCAAGAACTTACAGTACCATTATATCTATAATTTACTAGATTGCATAAATATGAGGAGTTTCCTCAAGATTAGAGACATGGATTTGTTAAACTTGTCTTTAAGGGAAAGAGGAGTATGACAAACCCAGAGTTACATAGACCCTTAAATTTACTTTCCTGTTATGGAAAAATAATGGAGAAGGTAATACTGGATAAGTTATTGTCAGAACTGGATAGGATGGGACTTGAAATCATATATAAGCATGCCTATGTTGAAAATAGATCTATTACCACCTGTAACATGATGTTCTATAACAATATAATAACAGCTATGAATGAAAAATTGTACTGTGATGTAATTTATATAGATTTACCTTCAGCATTTGACAAGGTCATACACAAAACACTGATCAATAAATTAGCACAACTAGGTATTGATATCTTGATAAGATGGATAGCTGCATGGCTTACAAGTTGGACATGGCAAGTATCATACAGCAACTCACTAGGCTCAAACCCTGAGAATCCCACACAAACAGCAAATGCCTTTAACTCTTTCTTCACAGATACCATCCAAACTCTAGCTAGCCACCTATCATCTGATATATCTAACCTGCCCACTTCTTCTACAAATCCACCCCCTCTATTTCACCTACAACCAGTGTCTACTTCCTACATTTCCTCCCTTCTCCAAAAGTTAAAACCTACCACCCCCTCAGCTGACAAACTCCCAGCAGAATTCTTGCAAAAAGGAACTAAAGCCATTGCCTACCCTATTTCCATTCTGATAAATAGAACAATAAATGAAGGAACTGTCCCATCAATCTGGAAAATTTCACATATCATCCCACTACATAAAGGGGGGAACTCCAATGACTTTTCCAACTTTTGTCCCATAGCTTTACTATCCCCTATTGCAAAAATTATGGAAAAATGCATCCACAAACAGCTACTCAACCACCTTCTCCAGAACAACCTACTTGCTAACTGTCAACATAGCTTCAGACCTTTCCACAGTACCACCACTGCCCTGCTATCATTCACAAACTGCATCAACAACAATCGCAACAATAATTGTCTTTCATCTGCAGTCTTCATTGACTTATCCAAAGCTTTTGACATGGTTAACCACCAACTACTCCTTCATACACTTAATTCTCTTTCACTTGATCCTCTATCTTTGAACTGGTTTACATCTTACCTTGATAATTATCAGCAAGCTGTAATCTGGCAAAATAAACTATCTAATCGCCTTCCTATCTCCCTCGGTGTCCCACAAGGCTCCATATTAGGCCCACTCTTATTTTTCATCTTCATTAATGACCTGCAAACAGCTATTCCATACTCCACCTGCATTCAATATGCAGATGACTCTACCATAATCTGCTCAGCCACTTCTCAAACCGAACTACAGTCTCTTACTCAAAAAGCGTTCAACACTGTAGAACAATGGTTCTCTCACCGCTGCCTCCTTCTAAATCCCAAAAAAACTAAATTGCTACTCTTCACACCAACCCGAAAGTCCACCTCTTTACATTTCAATCTCACTTCTAACAACAATACTCTTATCTCTCCTGACCCTACCACTAAACTGTTAGGAATAACAATAGACAACAATCTAAACTTTGATACTCACATAAACACTACAATAAAGTTAGTTAACAAAAAACTGGGATCCCTTTACAGAATTAAACTATATCTTACACCAGGAGCTAGGTCCGCTATAGCCAGAACTCACCTAATATGCACTCTGCTTTATGCCTCTCCCATTTATACCAATCTCTCTAAAAACAACCTCAAGAAACTAACAACTTCCTATAATAATATTGCTAGATTTGCTACAGGCTCTCCTTTCAGAACCCATCACTGTCTAAATCTTAAACAATTAAACTGGCTTGAATTTCTTAACCAGCTTCAATTTCACCAGCTTACAATAGCCCATAAGACCCTGTATCAACCTAGCAACACTCCAATACTCTCTAGCCTCATTACACCTTATAATAATCTCAAAAATCTACGCTCCTCAAACAAACTGCTGATTAATACTACTAAACCCAACAACTCAGCAGGTAACTCCTTGTTCTCTAACTTTGTAGGAAAACTATGGAATAAACTCCTCTCTGAAATCACATCTCAGACTTCTCTCTCACTTTTTAAAAGGAATCTAAAACTATATCTCAATAATCACTGGCTTATGCACCTGTACTAACCCTGACTAAATCTTCTCCTATTCACTTATCTCACCCCATGCTATAGTAACTAACTTTTATGTATCAATAAACTATATTATTGCATATAACATATATGTATATATGTATAATGTATCTCTGTGCCTTACAAAATGACCACGGTAATTCTAATTTGTACTATTTGTATATAAAAAAAAAAAAAAAACTTTTTTTGGATAATTCTGTTCTTTCAATATCTGTATAACTTCTATTTTTTAACTTTGTATAAACTCTGTAAAATTTCGTGGAGCTTTTCTCCCCGGGCCTCTACTGAAAATAGACGTCTCCAGCTAGACTAGCCCGGTCAACAAATATAAAATAAAAATAAATAAATTGTACAGGTGAAATTTGAGGTTATAGTCGGTATGCCCCACAGAGCTTTGTCCTAGGACCATACTTGTTTAAATTGCATCTTTAAAATCTATCTTTTCATCTGATATGCTCTACAGTTTGTATGTAGATGACTTGAAGTTGTGTAAACTGATTACATGCATTACATATGGGGCATGTCTGCAAAAGAACTTGACTAATTTGACCATTTGGCCACAAGAGAGTAATATGCTGAGAAATACATAAAAAACTAAGCATATGAGATTTGGGAGACATAAACTGAAAGGTGAATATTTAATAAAGCACACAGTGATTGAAACTGTGGATTCATTTAAGGACCTGGGTATATGGGTAGATTCAGCTATGAGTTTTTCTAATCATATCAACCAATTGATTAATGATGGTTATAGAACTATATGTTATATAAAAAGAGGTATAAATTCTAGGAACTCAGAAATGATGATGTCATTGTTTGTAAGTTACATTAGACCTAAACTTGAGTATGGAATAACAATATGGAAACCTTAATAAGAAAACAAGAATGAGTAAAGTGGAAATAGTACAGTGAAATATAACGAGGGGGTCTATATCACATCGTCAAACTTGTATAAGTTCGAACAATGTAGCATTGAATCCAAAAGTCCAAAACGCAAAAATATCGAAGCCATGGCACATTGATTTTTTAACCAGGGGAAAAAATCGTTGGTCTGTTTTTGGGGGCTTTGCTCTTTTCTCCACTGTGGTGAGATCTCGGAGCTTGTATATTTAAGTAGGGGGTAGCATGGTGCAGCATGAATCTGCACTAAAGGGCAACATCCCTTTCTTTGCAGAAATCGTCACCAATATTTTCTCTAACGCCAAATGTTTGTGTTGCTTACCTTCTTGTGATACAGACCACATACCTCTTTCTTCATGTTATCTTTTTTTCATGTTCTCCTGAACTTTATTTCCTTCAACATCCTCAGCCTGTGTGTCCCCCTTTTCCTACTAGTTAATTTATCTCTCTGCCTTTTCAGTCTTCTTCTGATCTTACAGTACATATTCCAATGTTCAGCTGCCAACTTATATCTGGCTATAAGTTCCCGTTTGACCATTTCACCATTCATATTCCCTTCATCATCTTATTTGAAATGCAAAGAACTCCTATACCATACTAGTTGATACTATATACTTCTCAAATTCATCCAGCCATATTCCATAACTTCTACACCTCTCTCTACTATTGCCACATGAGCACATAATCTGCCTTTATAGTCAAGTATATCCAAAAGAAACTATTCTGCTTGCACTAATTTTGCTGGAGTTTCACCAGTGTTAAGTTCCAGCAATGCAATAAGTTTCTATGGAGATCATAAACTGGGCATACCCTCCTAAAACCTCTGTTAATGTCCCAGACCTCCTTGCAGATATCCTCATCCCTCCACACATCACCTTCCTTGATATGACCCCTGGCAATTATTTTAATCTCTCCCACTCCCTGCACTCCTGTGCTCTCTGTGAACCAAGTGGGCTAATTATTTCATTAGCCTATCTAACATAACACTTTTAACATAACTTCCTGCTTCTTCTGTTAATGCTTAGCATTATGCCCAATATGATGAACTCTTTTTTAATGCTCTTAGAGTTCTAGAATACTCCCTTCCTTTTATCATATAATCTCATTAATCTGATGTCCCATGTATTTCTGTATTCATTTACTTTGAGCAGGTTAGTTACACAATACCCATGATCTGTTTTTACTGGACACCCAAGATAATATTTTCACACACAGGAGGAAATTTGGCTAGAAGACTTGGGAAATCCTCCTTTCTTTTTTTTTCCAGGGAGACAGACAGGTGCTTCACTGAAGGGTGATTCTAAATGCAATCTTTACTGTTATGTGTTAGTTTCTAATAGCAAATTGGATATAATGTATATATTGTTTTTATGAATTTAATAGCTTTGAGCATGAACAAAGCAATACTGGAGTTATTTTGATGGCTCTGTGTCCAACAGCAAAGGTAATGTCCAGTAAAAGCAAAACTCTGCATCTATTTCTCCATACGCATCAGAAAATGCAGGGTTGATAACAACTCCCCTCCATATGTACAGCACTGAAGCAAACAAGCAAGCAGGGCTGAAGAGATGTCTCTGGTCCCGTAAGTGAAGGTAGAAGCTGGTGAATGAGCAAAAATAGGGGACTGATCCAAGAAAAGAAGACAATATACTGCATGCAAGAATGCACTTCCTCTTTTCATGTTTTTTTCTTTGATTCAGAGAAATACAGTAGTTGAGCAGATTATTAAAAGAACATGACAAATGTGGAAAAACAAATACCATAGAAAATCTGTTTTGCATTCAAGTTTAGTCACTGTAAAGTTAAGGGTATTAAAGCCTGGAAAAGAACATATAGCATATTAGAAAGGAGTGAAAATCTTGAAACTGCTTAATTTTAATGCTAGATTTGAGATTTATGAGAGAGAGTGAATAACATGGTCATTTGGATTAGAAGAATGTTTTGGAGTTGCTTTTTAAAATTAAAAACAGTTTGGAATCTCAGGTAGAAGACGTAAAATATGTCATCAATGGAAGCATAGTTTGCATCAATATTAAGATTCGTAGAAAATTATAGAATATGCAATTTATAGGCATCTATAAATGTTGTGGAAAAACAAAAATAAGAGCATGCAAATATAGTGTGCATATAGCCTTGCAAATGCTAAGCTATACAGACTACATTCCCTGTTCTGTGGAATAGACTTCCTCTCCACGTCAAGCAGAGTACCTCATTAACTCTTTTTAAGCACAACCTGGGTAACTGGATGGGGAACAGAAAATACACCCCTGAGGTCCCACCTGTGCCCCTGCTGGAGAGGGGCATCAGGTGCTGATATGTAAGAACATGGGCTAAATTCTTAGCTAGGCTTGTAAGGGCATCAGGGCCAATAGCTTAGTAACTTCTTATGATCCTATCATTTTTGGACACTCCATCACATGCACTTTATTAACATGACACCAGCACTGCACCTCCAAAGAACTACTTTTCTGTATAACACAGCTGCACTGAAAGCCCTGATATATATCTTAGCAGCTATGAGGTACATCTTGCTACAGCATACATCTCCATTGTCCAGATCTTTGCAGAATGTCCAGATTTTTGCCTCATATTTTTGATTTGTTCTTCATAAAGTTTGTGATTTTTTGACAAATCACTGGGATGATGTGAGGAATGAAGTCACCAAATAATGACATACATTTGAGTTTCAGACCTCAAATCCTTCAGAAAAAGTATGCTAACACACACTTTCTACGTTTATTAGAGCAATATTTAAAATCTGTCCCTATTTTGGGCCTCTGTCCCCCCATTTCGTTCAGTTTTGTCCAGATTTCTTGTACTAAGAGATTGAGAGGTATGTGCTACGGGATGTTTGATATTTAGCAGTGCACAGTTACAAAGCACTTTTCTATGAATCTCAGCCCTAATGTTACAACATTTATTTGTATATGTTTCAATGAGTGGTGTTTTATTTATTTATTTATTGATATTTATGAAAAAGTCTAAATCTCAGACACTAAGAATATAAAACCTCATAAAAACAAAACAAAAAAGTGGTACTTGTATGTAATGAATTTCAGGCCTGTACACATTCCCAAATGAGTTATGCTGTTTTTTCTTTTATCCACACCAGTGGTCACCCCCCCTCATTGGTCAGATCTGACCATAAGCAAATCACCCTTGACATCCACATCCCACCCCCACCCCCCAGTAAGGAAACCTTCGTAAAAAACCTCTCCAAAGCCAACTTCATGCTACCCAAGTCTGAAGTGACAAACTTCATGACACCCATGCAGACGGGAGCTGAAAGTTCAATCGCTGAGTCCTACACTAAGGCACTGTGCAAGCACATCGGCTCGTGCATGAATCGTGCCATCCCAAACAGAACCAAGACACTCTCTTCCAAATAAAGGAAGCCAATCTGGTGGTCCCCTGCCATAAACAAACTTTACAACAAAAGGAAGAAACTGTTGCAGAAAAGAGGAAAATCCCAGGATGCAAAAAAAACCTCCCTTACCAGCCTCAGTAAGAAGCTGAGATCCCTCATAAAATCCTCAAACGCTAGTTATGAAAATAAAATTACCAAAGATTCCAAAGACAACCAAGGCATTCTATAGTTATGTCAAGAATCTAAATGGCAATGCTCAGATATGCTCTGAGCTACAATAGAATGGCATTAGATATACTGATCCCAAGGATATTGCCAATATCTTGGCAGATCGATTTAGTGCCAATTTTACCCCCTAAAGGGCCCATCTCAATACCAAAAATTTGCCAAATTCCGGTAATCATGGCCACACAGGCAGAAACCACACTCTCCAAAGCTAAGAATACAGCATCCATGGGACCAGATGACATCCCAGGCTGTGTACTACATGAACTACAAAATGAACTGGCACCTCACCTAAGTGTCATGCTTAATCATAGCCTCACCTCAGGCTTCGTGCCCACTGAGTGGCGCACAGGTGCAGTTATCCCACTTAACAAGGGTGGATCCACCTTGGATCCCAGGAACTACCATCCCATCAGTCTGACGAGCCTGATCTGCAAGGGCATAGAATGCATTATCATGGAACTTATAAACAAAGACATTGGCAACCTTCAAACACTGGACCCCACCCAGTTTGGGTTCGTGAAGGGCCAATCTTGTCTCCTGAACCTGATTGACTTCTTCGAATCAGTCTCCAGAGCTGTGGACAAGGGTAAGGCGGTCCACACAGCCTATCTGGATCTCGCCAAGGCCTTTGACACCATCCCCCACTCTTGAATCATAGATAAACTTACTAAGCTGGGCATAAATCCCTACATCACTTGATGGGTTGCCAACTGGCTTACTGACAGAACCCAGACTGTAAATGTAGCCGACTCCAAATCCAGCTCCAGACAAGTGGAGTACCTCAAGGTTCAGTCCTGAGATCGCTCTTGTTTGGCATCTACTTCTCTGAAGTACAGGCCAACACTAAGGGACTCTGGCTTACAAAGTTTGCCGATGACTGCAAACTGGGAGCCATTATTGAATCCCCAAATAATGTGGATATTCTACAAAAGGGCCTTACAAAAACAGATGCTTGGTGCCAGAGCCATGGCCTCAAGCTTAATGCCAAGAAATGTATAGTTATCCCCTTTGGAAAAAACTATGTACCCATGAATTACCACATAGGTGGCAGTACACTAAACACCGAAAGTGTGATGAGAGACTTAGGGACACAGGTGGACAGTGGTCTCACCTTCGATAACCACATCACCACAACAGTCAGGAAATCCTTCTATGTGGCACACCTCATCACTAAAGGCTTTTCATCCAGAAAAAAGGAGGTCATTGTCCCACTGTACTCATCTCTCATTAGACCCATTATAGAGTACAATGCCCCATTTGGTATGTATCTCATAAGACATCTGCAACAGCTGGAAAGGCCACAGAAATACCTCACTAAAAGAATCACAGGCCTAAAGCATATGCCCTATGCTGACCGTCTAAAAAAACTTTAGCTATACTCTGTGGCATATCGTCTACTCAGAGGCGATTTCTGCTTAACATACAAGGCCATGTCAAACCCTGAGCTGCTGGACATGCTCCACTTAAAGAAATCCCAATCCCTCAGAGCCACACACTCCAGGGATCTAAACTTTGTCATCACAGTGAACAAAACATGCTGGAGGGATAGCTTCCTGACACAGAGACTCCCCATACTCTGGAATAGACTGCCCATACATGTCAAGCAGAACGCCTCCTTGGATGGGAGATAGGAAATTCACCCCGGGGATCACATCAGTTGCCCTGCTAGACAGGGGTCCAGGGAGTAAATATTGTGGGAAGAAATATCCAGGGCATTGTTATGGCTAGGCTTGTATAGACCCTAGGGCCGATAGCCTAGTACTAACCTATGAACCTATGAACCTAATCTGTACAAAGCATAGACAATAAGAATTTGGATACCTTATAAAAGTAAAAGAAAAAAGATGCATATGTATTTAATGAAATAATATGTATTAAAACCTGCAGAAGTATGATGGTTGAATAAAGAAAGCTATATAAAGAGAGAAAGTAAATTATCAGTTATGCATGGGGACTATCTCCTAGTAAACTAGCTGTCAAAAATAAAAGTAAATCTAAGGTAGATAAAAAGATAATATGGGAAGAAAAAGGCTGGGAAAAGCATTATGAAATAACATAATATGCATTTTTTAAGTTGCCATACAATGATACATTGTGAAAAAAAAAGACGCAGAGAAAAGCTGTAAATTCCCAGATTAGAAATGTAAATAAAAGATTAAAAAAATATCATATATGGTGCTTATAAGAGGGAAGAAGAAAAAGAAGAAATGATTGAATATAATGGAGCCAGTGATATGTTCATGGTTTATTTGGAGGCGAAGATGTGAAGTAGTGCAACATAATAAGAAAGTGCACAATTTAAACTAAAGAGAAACTATTTGGATGTTATACAAAAAGCAAGTCATAAAATAAAGTGATGTAACTGTAATTTTTCTATCTCATATTTATCCTGTTTTACATTTTGAGTTACATTTTGCATTTTTCTCTTTAATTTTGAATTTAAGAAAAAAAAGGTAAAGTTATTTGATTATGATTTTTTTTTATTTATGAAATTCATGCAATAAAGGCTTCCTTCTCCTTTTGTTAATTGCAATAGATTTTTTAACCTTAGATTTATGTCTCATCTGAAGGCAGCCTCCCACCAATGTTGCACTGTAATTTCAGCAGAGGAACATGACTCCAAGTAGCTGTTAAGGTGATAGACCCACGGTCTCCTGAGCTTGTGACATCACAGACCAGTCTGCAACTTGAAGAATTACTGACACTGCATCCTTGAAATGCTTCTCGTCTCTCTGCAGCATCACCATTACCCTACATACCCTCCACAGGCAGATTTACACCTGTCTCCTACCTACTCCCATCAACATGCCCACCTCCTACCAGTACTGGCATCCATTCCCAGGCAGTGTCTCTCTCCAGTTCCTTTTTACCTACTTTTCTCAGTCTACCCAGAGAGATGTTCCACATAACATGCCTTAATCTTACCTGCAGCATTAAATGCTCCCACATGACTCTCGCATTTTGGCATTCTCTAACCACTCATGTCCCAACTTTCTACAAACCTCTCCCTGGCTCCCTGTTTTTTAATTTGCATTCCAAAGATAAATGTCCAACAAATGAAATTCACTTGTTTTATTTTGGATCCATGTCATTTTGACTCATTGAAAGTAGTCTTAATATAATAAGTTACAGCATTAAAAGATTTTGTATACCATACCTACTGATTATAAGGTCATTCACTGTGACCCTTGCCCATTTGTTCCTTACAGAGAGCCAAATGCAGTGTGACCGCCATCTAGGCAGCCATCAGGAGATTCTATTTTTTATAGTTACAATACACTCCCTTTTTGTGACATGCAAGTGCTTGAGGGATGGGTGCTTCTACAAATCACAGAGTCCCTCAGGCAGTCCCTCCATGAGCAGACATCTGCTACATTCCCAGTCACACACAGCAACATACTTTTCAAAATCCTTCCTTCCTTAGGGAGGCAAACATTGTCTCTTCATTCCATTTGAATACCTTATGAATGAAAAAGAAAAATATGTGCATGTATATAATTAAATAATATGTTTTAAAATCTGCACAAGTATGATAGGTGAAGAAGGAAAGCTATAAATGACACTTTCCCCATTCCTTAGGCACTTCTTAATCTTCAGAAGTACTTTATTTGTTTAGAAGAAAGGGTGGAAAAGTTCAGGCCATACCAGGCTTAAACTGTATTAGATATGTTGTAAAAAAATCTTTGTTTTATAGTTAACTTTAGTCTCAGTTATACCCTTCGTATGATTTTGCAAAGAACGAAGACTATACTGTTTTTTTTAATTTTTTTAGCTTTCAACTTGGTTGCTGATGTGTTAGTGTTTTCTCTATAATCACATCCACATATGATGTCATGGTAAGCAATAGGCAATGATATCCTTACAACTGGGGAGCATTATAGATGAGTATTGGCCAATTATGGAGCTGTTGATGGCCCATTACGTGGACCCGCACAAGGTTTGGTTTTGGAAATAAGGCTCAACCAACACACAACCGTGGGTTAAGAACACCTACACCCAGTTATGGTTTAAATATATAATATATTTGAATAAATAAATTCTTGCTTAAAAATAATGGCATTGCCCGCACGCTCTCTTTCTTCCCCTTCCGCAGTTTTTCTGTAGTTTCTGATGTACTGCGCGACACTCATGTACTATAGCACACATCGGAAAGCGCAGCAAAGAGCAGAGAGTTCTCCGTTCTGGTTTTATTTACGCTCCTTATGTTAAATGGGTTACGGCGAAATGGGTTTAACAAATAACAGCGAGTTCCTCTCCGTTTTAAAGTAATAAACTTTAAACTTATTTAGTTTAAAAAGTTAAACTAATTTAAGAAAGCAAAAAAGCATGGCAAGATCTCCCCCTAAGTACTGTACGTTATGTTAAGTTTTAAAAGCTTTAACAAAAGCAAACAAAAACGAAAGTCTCTTTCCGTTTTTTAAACTTTACTGTCTGTAAACTTTTAACATAACCTCTTGGTGTCTTCCTATATGAAAAAAACGTCGCTTAATCGACTTTTCACGGTAGTATATGTAGGATTTACAAACGGGCACGCTGTTGGGGCTTCAAATCCAGCGCACGTTTTGAGGGTAGGCATTGTATAATAAAAAGATATTACTTCTTTAGAAGAACAGCTTGTTATTTACATTGTGATTTTACCATCACATCATCAAGTGATAATTTTCAATGTAAGGTGTTTTGCCTGCAAGATCTACTTGATAACTTGTCTTTGTAGGAAGTAAAAACTAATTTTGGTGCATTTAAATATAGTTGCTTGTGCATTAGATTAAGCAGTGAAGCACTGCGGTATCAGTCTTTCATGATGTCATGGTAGGGGATTTCTGGTGAAAGAAAAATTTCAGGGGCAGCACTTATCAACAAAGTAGAATGCAAAAAACAACACGTTTGCATCAAACCTGTATAACTTTATATTGTATATGGTAAAGCAATTATGTCTAACTCCAAAGCTTTGTTATTTCAACTTGCTTCAGAATATGACTTTAAGATCCCTACATGGTTGATTGTCATTCTAAATGCTGATCAGTGCAGTACAGTTTTATAAGTAAACTTACCATAACGGTAAATGTTCAGCTAGATCAGTACTGCAGTAGCCTAAGGTATATGGGTCAAGGGACTGGACTGTCTGGCCAGCTTCCAAAGCTTTAGTGCCCCTTTCACTTGGCCTAGTGACTGCTATACACAAGGGAAGCAATATAAAGATAGTAGCTCTGGAATTGGAGTAAGAATCCAGTTTATATTGCTTGGTAAAGGAGTGTGCTGATGACCAAGTTGCTACCTCTAGTATGTTTCTAAAGTCCATCCCATTCCAAGAAGCCACAGAAGCAGCCAGAGCTCTCATTGAGTAAGCCCTGACTTTGCCTGGAAGTGTCTTGTTTGGTAAGAGTAACAAAAGGCAATAGCATGAGACAACCATTTGGAAATCATTTGTTTTTGACAATGGTTGCTCCTTCTTCATACCTTCTTAAGAAACAAACAGTTGATTAGAAGTCCTGAAGGTTTTTGTCTTGGTAATGTGCCATCTGAGTTACCCATGGACATCCAGAGTGTGCAAAATTCTTTTTCTTTCACTTTAGGCTCTGGAAAGAAAACTGGGAGGTGAATATCTTGGTTCAGTATAAACTCTAAAATGAGCATTAGGCATAAAGAAAGGATTTGTTCTCAAGGTTACCTTATTCTTGTGAAAAACGAGGTAGGGATAACTCAACATAAGAGCTTTCTTATTCAGATACTCTTCTTGCAAAAGTAAGAGCAATTTGTAATGCTATTTCCTACAATAAGAACTTCAAATCAGCTTTGTAAGCAGGTTCAAAAGGAAATAATGTAAGTTTTTCAAATACCAACTTAAAATCCTACAAAGGACAGACCAATCTTGTAAGCGATGGGATATTGTTTCACTAGAGGCAGGTAAGAAGGGGGAAAGGGTCTAAGGGCAGGCAAGCGGATATGTTCAAAAGATAAATCTTAACAGAAGAGTAAGAGATGCCAGAGGATAATAACCCTCTCAAATACTGAAGAATCACAGGAATCCGAGCCTGAAAAAGTATCCTGGTTCTTAGACTGACACCAACTAGAAAACCTTTTCCACTTAAAAATATGCAATTATCTAGTAGTAGTTATTTTTCCCTCCTTTAATATCTGTTCATGCTCAGAAAAAAGGTGACTAAAAGTAATTAGAAGTCTATCATCCACACAGTTAACTGAAGAAGTTGGAGGTTGGGGTTTATCAAACACCTTTTGTCCTGTGTGAGTAAGTCCATTCTGTTCGGGAGCTTGTGATAATTGCCCTTGGCCATTTTCAAAAGAAGGGAGAACAACTGTTGCCTGATTCAAAAGTGGGTCACTACAATTATCTTTGGAGAGTTCTTCTGGATCTTTATAGGTGGTCTGGTTAGGAGAGGAACAGGTGGGAAAGCATAAAGAAACATTCCTGTCTATGGGAATGAAAAAAACATTTGCCTTTCAGGCCTGCTTGTAAGGGTCCTGGAGCAGAATTTCTTCAATTGTCTGTTTTGAATGGAAGCAAGCAGATCTACTTCAGGAGTTCCCCACAAATGGATCAATTTCTGGAAGACGCTCTGGGTTCAACTTCCATTAATGGGGTCTTCCTGGTCCTGCTCAGCTTGTCTTCAATGATCTTTTGTGCTGATGGAATATAGTTAGTCTGGAGGGAGACGTGTGCTCGACAGTTTAGAGTTCTGTAGGCCAGGGTGGAAGAATAATAAACTTTACTTTGACCAAACTTATCCAAAACCTTTCCCAGTTTGTCAGAAAGGTTAAGGCTAGCAGGTAAAAAAAGTCTGATAGAGGATGACTTTGACAAGGAAACTATTGCAGGATCTCTCATGTGGTTAGAAAAAAGAAACTGATGGGACTGTGGCACTTTATAAATTTTATCAGATATTTTTGGAGCAGATGGCAGACTGTTAGGGGAAAGTGTAGGCTGCCAAAAAAGGCATTGTCTAATGCTGACAATACAGAAAGAACAGATGCTGACTGAGGAAACTCTACCTATAATAAATCTTAATCTATGTTGAGATTCAGACATGTCTTTTTGTTCCCATTTAAAACAATTTCCCTTGTTTTGATAATAGTATTAGAGAAAGACCATTCTTCAGGAGGGCAGTCTGAGGAAAAGCTCTCCTCAGAGTCAAAATCCCAACTTTCTGATGAAGGATTATGAGCGTCATTGTCCCAGCCTAAATCTTTTTCCTGGGAATCAAAATCTGACAAGGAAGAAATTCTCTGCATTTTCTTATATGGAGGGCCATCAACATTTAGTGAATGAAATGTTCTCAAGAACCTTTTTACTAAATTCAGCCTGTTATCTGCGTCAGGAAAATAAATATGTTACAGTTATGTTTTTTCCTTGGAGACCTCCTTGAGAAAGAGCAGCTCAAGAGAGGGTTCCTACTCTGTGAAAAAGTTCCCCAGTGCAATAGAGTGAAGGAGTATCTTCTGGTACCTTACCTGAAGCTTGTAAGAGTGATTCTCTCTAACCCAAAAAAGCAACTGTACAATTACAGAGGATATACCTGATGTCTTGTCGATAGTACAAGGAACAACACCAGTGGATCCAGGAGTAAAAGATATGTGGTCTGGGAAACAATAGATGGCAGTAACAGAGTCAGCCATCAGTGACCACCACATACAGAATCTGGCTTGAAGATCAAAGCCTCCATAATAACCTTTTAATTCTTGCAGGTCCAGGATGGATTGATAGACATAGAGGGACCCTTGGCCATGTCCTAGGCACAAGAGTCTCAAAAGCAGATAGCTTGTGGACTGAGCTGTCTCACAAGTAGATAAAGGTGGCCTGAAGAGTCGGTGATTCCTTTTCACAAAACAGAACATTTATGATGTAAATCTTTTAGTGACAAGTAATGCACACACTTGACCTAGCCCCTCACAACAATGGAATGATTAAACATTACATTTTTCCTCACAAAAATAAAACAAAAGTTATGGAATCCCCACAGGGACTAAAGACCTGCTTACAGCCAAGAAAAGTGCCTGATAAGCCATTAGCAGAGCTCCAAAGAGCTCCAGCAAAGTAATACTTAAACATTACACTTTTATTCACAAAAATGAACCAAAAATTATGGAATTCACAAGGACTAAAGACTGACAAGTGATTAGCAGTGATCCAAAGAGCTTCTCTTGCTAGCTCAGTTGTTTATAAAGAACAAATCAGCATTTGTTTATCATAATGTAATCAAGACAGAGACTGATGACTATTGCAATAAATGTGGTAAATATTTTGTGCATTAGAATGTAAATAGAAATGAATAGTTAGCACTAAATTAAGCACAAAATGTTATAGGTATTGTAATAAATCAATTTGATAAAGGGGGAAATGCAGTATTAATGTTAAAATACTTTTATTTAACAATGTGTCATAACTTGTTAGACAATTAATCCGAATGTCAAAGATTATCACATAACCCCTTGAGATCTATACAGTTTACATGGCAGTAACTTATAGATCAAATGATAGGAAAAACAATCTATTACAAAAATGGTGAAAATATATTGTTATTGAGACTGAGACATCCTCTATTATATGCTTTGGGAAAAATTCACAAGGCTGTGAATTCCCCCGAGAGAGATATATTCTCTCTCTCAAGTGGGGTGCCCCGCTGAAAGAATTAAAATTATTTTGGCTTTATTGCTACAACTGTAAACTGAGAAATTATCCTCTCATTTCAGGGATATATCACAGTTTTTGCAACAATTGATTGTAGTTGAATGGCAAGACATATGTAGTTTATATTCTTCTATACAACATGAATTGGGCCTTACAGCAGTAAATTATATTCTTAGGGGGTTCAGATTAGAGATTAAGTATTACAACTTAATCAGTTTTGTTTGAATAATCATTTCTATTTTAATGAAGAGTTTTTAAAATAATACAGAGTGCATAAATGGGAAAAACAGGTTGTGGATGGATGGATGGATGGATAGAATACAGCCATGGCGGCTACATTTACTCCTACATATTCTAATTTAATTATGGGCAGATTTGAGAAAAGTGTATTTTACAGACGTGTATTTTGTTACAAATGCGTTTATCTATAGGAGATATACAGATGACTTGTTTCTTTATAGTTCAAAGAAAAGATAGAGAACTTGATTCTTTTAATAGAATAAAGAAAACTTGTTTTGGGATTTCATACAAAAGCAGACACCCAACAGATATGAATAGTTTTCCTTTAGCTACAAGTCCACATTCACCACATTTAGGGAAATTATGACGCCTTAAGTGATTTTTTAAGAGCAAATTATTTATGCTTAAAGAAAGATGAATTTCAAGGGGTGGATATGGATATAGTACAGAAGCTAAAAAGAACGAGGGCTATAGAGAGGAACAATTGTATTTATCATTTTATAAAGTACTACACAGAAAGTTAGGAACAAGAAAGAAAAGATATGATGTAGATGCCCACTTTGTTGAATGCGTAGTTTGTACTTAAAAAAATGGTATATAATAAAGGCAGATGACACATTGGGTAGAGTGGTAAATTGTACCCTGAAAATGTCTTATAAAAAGTCTCCCAACATTAAAAACAGATTCATACATAATGAAGTATCACAGGAGCTTTAACAGACCTTTAAAGGCTGTAGTATTTTTAAGTATTTAACTATTATTTTATCTTAGATTATTATTGGACAAAGATGTGCACCTGTCCCAGTCTCTGACTGATACACCAGGGGAGTAGGCTATTGTTTGAAATATCCCTAGGCCTATACTACATAGGCCAAATTATACATCCAGTAAGACAGTGAATATCGGAACATCTCAGTGACACATGTAATAAAGTGCAAAAGAGCCCTGTTGCCATGCATTTTGAAGAACATTTATCAAGAGGTGATTTATTATTTTTTTATTTTATAAAAGTGTAGGAAAGATTATTTATTTGTTAATATTTCAGAAATGTTATAATAGAAAAAGTCTTGGTTTACTTTAATTGGAATACTTTATTTCCAAATGGATGCAATAATGAATCGAACATGACATATTTATTGCGAATTTGATCATGTTTTGCATAGCTTCCTATGACTGATACATGTGAGTGTTTGGATGAAATTGGGTAACGAGATAAAATGTTTTAGAACCAGTAAAAGGTGCATAGCTATTATGCTAGATTGTTTGGTTATTTTATATAATACATAAATGTTAAGTTTTAATGCTCTGGGATAACCAACTGGTGTGTTTCTTCAGAAGATGTACAGCATTGGATTAAATTGGTCATCAATTGAAAGAGATGAAGTCTATCCTCAGGATGTATGAAATCTGTCCTGCTGTTTTTCAAAGTGTACATACTGTACTGTTGTGCAACATGAAGAGTGTACATATCCTGATGATAAATGCAAGCTGCTTATATGTCCTGGTGATAAACAGAGGGTGCTTATACATCCTGATGATAAACACAGGCTTCTTATTCGTCCTAGTGATAAATGTCAGCTAGTTATTCATCCTGATGATAAATGCAGGTTGCTTATACATCCTGGTGATACATGCAGGCTGCTTATACGTCCTGGTGATACATGCAGGCTGCTTACACATCCTGGTGATAAACGCAGGCTGCTTATACATCCTGGAGATAAATGCAGGCTGCTTATACATCCTGGTGATAAATGCAGGCTGCTTACACATCCTGGTGATAAACGCAGGCTGCTTATACATCCTGGTGATAAATGGAGGCTGCTTATACATCCCAGTGATATGTGCAGGCTGCTTATACATCCTGATGATAAATGCAAGCTGCTTATATGTCCTGGTGATAAACAAAGGGTGCTTATACATCCTGATGATAAACACAGGCTTCTTATTCGTCCTAGTGATAAATGTCAGCTAGTTATTCATCCTGATGATAAATGCAGGTTGCTTATACATCCTGGTGATACATGCAGGCTGCTTACACATCCTGGTGATAAACGCAGGCTGCTTATACATTCTGGAGATAAATGCAGGCTGCTTATACATCCTGGTGATAAATGCAGGCTGCTTACACATCCTGGTGATAAACACAGGCTGCTTATACATCCTGGTGATAAATGCAGGCTGCTTATACATCCTGGTGATAAATGCAGGCTGCTTAGACATCCTGGTGATAAATGCAGGCTGCTTATTTGTCTGAATGATAAATGTAGGTTGCTTATACATCCTGGTGATAAATGCAGGCTGCTTATACATCCTGATGATAAATGCAGGCTGCTTATTTGTCCTGACGATAAATGCAGACTACTTACACATCCTGGTGATAAACGCAGGCTGCTTATACATCCTGGTGATAAACGCAGGCTACTTATACATCCTGGTGATACATGCAGGCTGCTTATACGTCCTGGTGATAAATGCAGGCTGCATATTTGTCTTGCTGATGAACACAGACTGCTTATTAACTTGGTGCTAAACACAGGCTGCTGTTTCATTTTCTTAAGAGCATAGTGTACCCAGCCATATACAGGGCTTCCTTCACTGCATCAAGTTTTCCTTCATTAGGTCCCATTTTGTACCACCAATTAATGACAGGTTTTGTATTAGCATGCATTTTCTGAAAGATATGAAGCCTGGAATTCAAATATCTGTCATTTGTTAGTGATTTTAGTCCTCAATGATTCTGCAGAAAACAACAAATGTTTATAAGAAACAAACCAAAACACATGAGGCAGAAATCTGGATCTGCAAAAATCTGGACAGCTGAGAGCTATGTCTATTTCTGTACCTGTATATATTTATAAAGGATCCTTTCAGGAGGATGAGTAGGTTTTCAACAAAACCAGAATCAAAGAGTCTGTTTCATTGCTTTCCCATTTTGTGTAACCCTTTGTATTTTTGACAAGTTTACAAAACATTTGGGGTAAGGAAAATTCCCATTGGATACATTGGGGGCTGGCATAATGGTTAAGGTGTTTACTTCACAGATACAAGGTATAGGGTTTAATGCTTGTGGGGACTTGGCTAGGTTTAGAAAGGCTCCCTGAGGTCATTAGCCTAGTAATCATCTATATGCTGGTATGCTGAGCTTGTAAGGGCCGTTGAGGTCATTAGGGTAATATGCACCTATGAACCTTTATCTGTTGTGCAGTTTATCCCTACCTCTACTGTTGTGTTGTCTCAGAATTAGTATATTGAGAGGTGCCTGGGTGTAAGGGTGCAGGGGAATTTGTCCCTTGCAAATAACACTGGTTTGTGTGTTATTTTGTATTTAATGGTATGACATTTGATTACTTACTCTTTTCTGCATATATTACAAAGAAAGCTATATTGACCATGAACCATACACTCACTGTTCATTGATAAATCTTGTTTTTTAATATATCACATAATTTTGTTGTCCTTGTTTATTGTACTTTTTTCTTTTGGATTGTGGAATGTTTTTGTGTTTGCTGATTGTGATGCTTTACTGCATTTGTTGCCATATTTCTGAACTGAGCTTCATCTCTGTGGCCTGTGCTGTACAAATGTTCTATCCTCACAAAACATGCACTGTCTTACCATGCTTTACTTATGTTTCATATCTGCAGTCCTAATTACCATGCCTCACTGTTTCCTATGCTTCGGCAATGTCTCTTCTCACTGCATAATACAAGACCATTCATAGCAGCTGTATACATTTGCCCTGCCAGGTGTGTTATGCCCCAGTTAGCACTGTCATGGCTAGCTAGGTGGACCCTGCATACTGTTTGCTTTACCACTGCCATACTGCATGTCCTTTGGTGCTGTATAATCCCTTTATCTACATGGTACTATGTTTTGCTCCTAATGCTTTTGTTGGGACCCTCCCATCATCACTGAGCACAGTACTATACACAGCACTATGTGCGCTTGTACAATCAGCCTGTACTCAGCAGTATGTTTGACATTACTACTTGCAGAGATGTGCTAGCTCCTTGCTGAATGAACTTGTATAGATATATCAGTTCTGCACTTGCAGGGCTTGCAGACCAGATCAGTTGCATGGATGCCCCTTGTGCTACACATTCTTGACTCTTATATGTTGTTACAATGTATCATTCCTTGGCCTTTAGTTGCTACTATTACTGCTTTTTCAGTGCAATGCAAATGCAGTTGTTCTTTTGTTGTCAGCATTTACGTGCGAGCCTTTGAGCTGTGCTGGTATGTCTCTTCTTGTTACATTCACCACAGGAATACCTTATGGAGCTTTTACAACACTTCCTATCTGCTGACTAAGGTTTCTTGAATCAAACTGACACCCCATTGAGCTGTATCCCCATAGCACAGTTCAAACACAATCAGCATAAGGATATTTATGGATATCAGCCATACTGATGTTTTATTATTAATATGTATAATGTGTGCACAGCTTTTAGATTTGTTTCACGCATAATTTTTTTTTTTGGTTTACACTCAATCATATTTTACTTAGTTTTATTATACTGCAAAATGATAGCAGAATCACAGCACAAAAATCTGATTTATAGTCATTGGCACATTTCCTGGAATTTTCGCTCATGGAAACTGAACTTCATTATTTTAATTTCCATAAGTCAGTGGCTTTGATTATAAGGACGGTTTAATTTCCCCTTTTCAGCAGAGATGCAGATACAGTACATGCCCTGTGAAGGAAGAAATCACCCTTTATATTATCATGTTATCTGTAGTGTGTGTGGGCATGTGATTATATGGTATGTACTGGTGTGTGTGTGTGTGTGTGTGTGTGTGTGTGTGTGTGTGTGTGTGTGTGTGTGTGTGTGTGTGTGTGTATACTCCAGTAATAAAGGAAACTGTGGTTAATTCAAAAGATCACAGGCCACTTCATAAGTGGACAATGGCTTTTAGAATAAGTCAGTAACTTTAAAATAACTGTACTGCCATTTGTTTTTTTATGTTAACTACCTCGGTTTCTATTCTGAGAGGGGGCTTCCATGCATCATTTTAACTCCACATAGCTCCTCCCTGCATGTGCAATTAAGATTATGGACAGTTCTTATGAACTAGTGGCCCTTTTCAAGGGAAAGTCAAGGTGCTACTTGTACCACTAGGGGAAAATTGGCAAGGGCATCAGGGGACTTCTCTTAATGTTTTCAATAGGTGCCATGTGATCTTTTACATACAGGTAAGCTACCACCAATTCATGCATACAGGACCTCAGTGTAATGTCTCATCTGAACACCAACATACTCAAGAGTGCAGCAGTCCCCTAATATTGCACTGCAGTGTCATCAGTTCATCTACCTGATGTGGGAATAGAACCCAAAGCCACATGTGCTACCTATTGCACCACTGACATAGTAATACATGACTCTACTACATATGCCTTAAATGCCTTAAACCATAGTAGCACAGAGGAGAATCAAATACATTGCTAATTATTTAAAACATATTAACTAAAAGGAAAGAAATATAAAGCAAAGGAAAATGTGCAATTTCTACTTATTGAACTTTTCCATTAACCATAGAGCTTTATGAAATTTTCTAATTCCTTCAATGGAGATTTGTATATCCATCCGATATACCAAGGGCCAGAGTCAACTTGCTTTCATTGCAAGTTATGTACTCTGGTGTAAGCCTGCCATATTCCAAAAGAATTGCTCTTGATGCGAGTGACTTACTTCAGTGAAAGGCCTATCTATAAGGTAGGCTTATACTGGAGTAAGTCACTTACACTGAGAGCAATTCTTCTGGAATCTGGTCTAATGGAATTGCTGACCTGTAAATTATTTAATAGCCACTGGACTACAAATTGCTAAATGCAGCAAATCATATTCTGAAAAGGCTCATTATGTGAAAAAAAACTCCATTTGACTACAGTCTGTTAACATCAAAACTGTATCAAACATGTTATTTCTTCTGAAATAGAGTTATTTTATAGCTGATTATTTAATTTAGGGGTTGAAATGATCATAGTGTTATACAGATTACTTGACTTTTATGTTTTATGAGTAATGTTTCCTTTTAGAAAATAGTATATTTGGTCAGAGGTGAAAAACTCTGCAGTCTGTTAACTCCCAAATTGCCACTGGTTCAGATTTATTATTTGTTGTGAAACATGAAGGTTTTACAGTTGATTTAAGGCTGAGGTTGGAGGAAGCATACTCTTAAACAGAAAACTTGATTTTTTATGTTTTGAAAGTACTGTTTCCTCAAAACAAACAGTATGTTTGTTCGACAGATCTTACCAAAGCCATCTATGATCACTTCAATCTCAGTACATCAACCTGCATTCATATTATTATGTTGCATTTAATTCTGACTTATTTGCAAGGGTTTTGCAACTCCTGTTTAAACTAATAGTTTCATCAAGCATTCCTTGTTTGACATTCCTGCATTTTTGCACATGCAAACAGACATTTGATCACCAACTGAAGAAGGAAAAATAAGATGTTTCATTTCTTTTCTGCAAAGTAGCTGTGACGCCCATGCCCGGACCCAGCAATCAAGGAACCTCAATCCTCACCACTAACACTGGTGAGGGGCATCTCATATAGGAAGAAAGGATAACAAATACACATAGTAAAGTGCAATTTCCTTCAAGAGCACACAGACATCACAGTCAGTCCAGGGCTGGTCACTCCCTTGCTCTCCAGGTCCCCAGTAAGACTCCCCACTGGCACAGCTATAGGGTCCAGATCTCAGCCAGGCTGGCACAGATTCTCCAGCTGTGCCCCTTTTACCCAGACTATACTGTAGAAATCACTGCCACCACCCAGCTAATATTTATCAGCTACTCAAAGGCCCTTAAAAGGGTGTCCAATTATTACTGTGCAATATTATTATCCGATTGGTTGTATAACTAAACAATCAAGGCTTATTTGAGTGACTTGGTACAGTAATCACTATAAATATGCAATGTACTCTAGAGCTTAAATTATCTCTACACAAAACAGCCACAGTTGAAAGGTTTAAAAATATTTAATAATAAATACTAAAAACACAAGACAATACTTCTTATTACACAGTGTTAGTCAAGAGTTCAGAGATCACAGAGAAATACTTAAAATAATTCAGCAGTATATTTTTGACATCATGGAAAAACACTTAGTCTAATCTTTCTAGTTTCTAGCTATTTCTAAGAGAAAACAAAAGTCTAAGATAACTTACATATACAGCAAGACAGTGCTGAGTTGGATGGTCAAGACAAAAATGCTTAATAATCTCTGATTCTCTCTGTTTTTAAAATCACATTCCTGGTTCCCATTACATCATTCTTCACACTTCCCTGGGTTCCCAGGCTAACAGAAACTACATTTACATTCTTAACATCTCCTTGTGTTATCTTGCAGGTGGTCAGGAAGCAAAGCAATAAAAATACATTTGCATGTTTAACTCTAGCCGTTTAACTCTTGGTTAAAACAATAGAAAGAATGTCTTCATCTAGATGGGCTGGAGCCAGCTTTAAAGATCAAAGACAGTCATAAAATGCTTGACTTAGCTTCCTTACAACAGATTGCACTGTTGTTACATTTTTTTCAGTTCCACATGTAACTCTATTTTTACCGTTTACAACAACAAGCCTGTGATTTACATTAATATTTACAAATGACAGAATTATCTATAAAATTCTAGCTGGCTAGGCTGGCAGCCTTCACAGTAGCAATTAGGTAATAAGTAAATAACTACAATATTTTCTTTGATAAGACATCAGCTGTACCCCACTTTTCTAAAAAATGCACACTTTTTCTTTTATTGTGTGTCCAAAGGGCAGCACCATGGTACAGCAACTGGCATTACTGCCTCACAGTACAAGGCTCCCCAATTTCTTTCTTAGCTGGGGTGCCTTCCGTATGGGGTCTGCAGGTACGCCCTCTCTTTGACTGAGTTTTTCCAAAGGGTCTAGTTTCATCCCATATTCTAGAGACATGCTGCATGTGAATTGGTATTCATTGAAAATATCTGTAGGTATATACTCTGTGTGTTAGTGATTCTATATTTCCATCTCATGACAGAATGATGTTCTGTACAGGATTTAGCATCTCTGCTTTATACCCATTAAGTGCTGGTACAGGGTTTGGCTCACCTGTGACTCTGAAATGTATTAAGAAGCCACTAGCCTAATGGGACTAACCTGGTCAACAAAGAATACATAATAAAATATGCCAAGAAAGTGATAGAAAGAATAAAAAAAATAAAAGTATGTTTTTCACATCTTGGAGCCAATCCCCACAAACCATATAAGGGAACAAGTATCTGGAATTTTTAAGGGGCTACTCAGACATCTGCAGCAATGTGCAGTGCTTGGTTAACTAATAATAAAACTGCTGTAATTGTTGACATGCTTTCATTGCCTGACCTGGTTTGCATTGCTGAGTCTTGGCTTTACAAGCTGCATATGGTATAAATCATCCCCAGAAAGTTTCATTTTACAGAGCCTGAGCTGACTTTCCATCACAAGGCAGGTCTCTTTTAAAAATCTGTATTGTTATCTGCAGAATGCCTTTTAAAATCAGGGCCTGGTTTGCTAGAAAAAGCTCTTCTGTTTTTACATAACCATATGTCAGTTTCACCTCTTTGATAAGGAGTTTGTGCAGATTCCTAGGAACAGGTTAGAATCAGAATGAGTTTATCTGCATGCTTTTAGGGCCCTGA
Organism: Protopterus annectens; assembly: GCF_019279795.1. Taxonomy (NCBI): domain Eukaryota; kingdom Metazoa; phylum Chordata; order Ceratodontiformes; family Protopteridae; genus Protopterus; species Protopterus annectens. The sequence goes on along the minus strand of NC_056750.1, from coordinate 279,047,511 downwards.
CATTTTTGGAACTCTCTGTCATAGTAGGTATGTGATAGTGTTATTGTCTTTAAAAGACAGCTGAACACTTGATTTCAACATGCTTTTAACTTCAAACTCTTCTTTATTTGAGAGGTCTTATACTTTGTGTTATTGCCAGTGAAATTATGTATTCTTTATGTTTTATTACAAGATGTTTTGAACAAGATGTTTTGAGAAAGGTACTGAAGAATAAAAGACTTGACGTTTAATTTATATGGAGGAAATGCTGCTGGAAGAAAATATAACTAAATTACTTTAGTAGTCTTTTATTACTGGGACTTGCTGATCAATGGGAAAAGCATCTATGCCCAATGTAACCCTTGTTCTCAGAGTAACACTTGCCATCTGACCATTGTGAATCCAGTATGTGAAATACTTCTGCTATAATCCTCAGCCTGTGCTCTTACAATCCTAGAGCTGTGGTACAGCTTCAAGACTATGAACGCCATAAATTTTTAGTTTTGAATGCCTGGAATTGTGTAGTTCTGATAAGGATAGATAGATAGATAGATAGATAGATAGATAGATAGATAGATAGATAGATAGATAGACAGACAGACAGACAGATAGATAGATAGATAGATAGATAGATAGATAGATAGATAGATAGATAGATAGATAGATAGATAAAAAGGTAGATTAGATAGATAGACAGACAGATAGCTAAATAGATAGATAGATAGAAAGACAGACAGACAGATAGATAGGGTACCTGTCAAATATTCGAACGCTCAAAATTTTGAACGTTACCTGGTCGAGACCAAACATGCGAAATTTTGAGTGCTCAAAGATAGACTTTCAATGGCACTGTACGGAGCAGATAGGGAGAATTTTCCTTTTCTGCACTGAAGTGTGGTCTTGGAGTTGGTACATTTAAGTAGGGGGGTGTGGGGGGTGCAGGGGGACTTGCCCCCCTGCCTACACTGTTAAAATGTTTTTCTCTGTGTTTTGTTTTTTTTATGTTCAAACATCCAAGTGTCAAACATTTGGTCTCGACCATGTAATGTTCGACATTTTGGATGTTCGAACATTTAACATAGACCCGATAGATAGATAGATAGATAGATAGATAGATAGATAGATAGATAGATAGAAAGATAGATAGATAATTTGCCAGTATCAGTACTGTTTTTATTACTTTGTTACTATTCAGGCATGAAGTGTATGCCAAACTGATAAATAGGTGCTGATTAACTGGTTTTCTTGGGTATGTGCTTTATTATGCTGAATTTACTACTGACAATGTGATATCATTTAGAATTCATTAATTAACTGCAATACTGTTCATCTTGCTGGTTTTAGTAACTGTGGCTTTTTCCTGCTGAGATCACAATGTTACCACTTCTATACTTGAACACGAGTTTCTGAAAATATTAAAGTACTTTCCTCTATTTTGGAATTACAGACAACTCTGGTATATACCATTTTCTAATTAGATTCCTCCTTTGCTATTGTAGCCAATTCTTTTTTGGAAAAATTTATTTTGTTCTAAAAAATCCAACCATTTAGCAGAGGGTCTTAGCACCAATGGGATCAAACAGCAGGCCAAAACGCATCTAAGCTCAAGAACAGACCAGGAAGACAAGTTATTTTACATTTTGAAATTTAATCCCAGATGCTGAATTACCAGTTAAGATGATGAAGCTCTAGTCTACATAACTGTATCTGCCACAAATCTTGTTAACCAAGGCATTAAGTGAGTGATCATGTCTAATGTCACCTAAATCCTGCAGAATCCTTTCTTTCAGCATTCGAACTGTTTTCCCCACATAAAATGAAGTGCAGTTTCTACACTTAACTAAATAAATCAAACCTTGAGATCTGCAGTCTGCATAAAACCTTGGTGTGAAGAAAAAATCATTAGTAGGATGTTGAAAAACAGCTGTGGTCGAAATATGACAGCAGGCTTTGCAAGATCTACAAGGAAAAGTACCTTTACGATCAGATACTAAAGAAGATGTAATCAAAGATTTGTAACAAAGCTGTCACTTGAGTGATAAATTATTTTTGAAAGTATATCTAGGTTTATCTCCCACAATAGCCATTGGATAGCCATGGATACAAGGATTGTGCTGTCTGATGGTACTATTAGTAGCTCTTTATATAGAAAATCTTGTAGAAAGAATGCATATTTGCATTATAATAGCATGCATCCTAGACATGTTTTTAAGAATATTACTAAAGGCCAGTACCTTAGAATGTCTCGTTTGCACACTAGTTATGATGCATGCAATGAAGCTATGTCCAGTTTGAGTAATGATTTCTTGGCCAGGGGCTATAAGGAACACGTTTTGAATGATACCCTCAGTGATGTTGCCTCTTTGAGTCTTGATAAGGGTAAACCATTTTTTAACTGTTCGTATGTACTTAAGTCTAATGTTAATACAACTGGCAATAATGTTAGATTGTCTCTAACCCATGGGAATAATATGCAGCAGGTTTGCAAGATAGTTAATAAATTGTGGCCGATACTTCTCTCTGATGATAAGATCAAGGCTATTTTGGGAGATAAATCTAGATATATTTTCAAAAATAAATTATCACTCAGGCGGCTTTGTTACAAATCAACAATTACATCTTCTTTAGTATCTGATCATAAAGGTACTTTCCCTTGTAGATATTGCAAAGCCTGCTGTCATATTTCAACCACAGCTGTTTTTCAACATCCTACTAATGATTTTTTCTTCACACCAAGGTTTAATGCAGATTCCAGATCTCAGGGTTTGATTTATTTAGCTAAGTGTAGAAACTACACCTCATTTTATGTAGGTAAAACAGTATGCTGAAAGAAAGGATTCTGCAGCATTGAGGTGACATTAGACGTGGTCACTTACTTAATGCCTTGGCTAAGCATGTTTCTGCACTACCTGGACATAGCTTTGAATTTACTGTTTTACAACTTGTACATATGAATAAAACGGGGGTGATTATAACAATAAACTTGAAACTGCAGAGACTAAATGGATAGTTAAGCTGCAGGCAGATAAGCCGCCTGGTATCAATGCATCTGTACCTTTAAAACCCATCCTTAAGAGATGCCGTATACATCAGTAATTGAATGGCTTTGATAATTGGCTGCCTATTGTGTGTTTTTACTATTTAATGGCTTTGATTCATTTTAAGTCTGTGGATCTGATGAAGCACACTATGTGTTAAAGTGCTTATCCTTTGCTTTTGTAATAAAATTTTAAGAACAGCAGCTCTGGTGGATTCCTGGTTTGTCATGGCTAATGTTTTCACATTCATAGCATTGCTGGCCTTTAATTTTTCTAGCTTTCTTACTCAGGTTTTCTCTGCATCATATCTGAGAAATCCCACTATCTATTAGTTGACAAAGTCTAAAACTAGTAAGAATGTTGGGTCCACATATTTTGAGGTACCACGGAATCTTTCCCATATGCATCTTGGTAAGTAATGTCATGGAAATCATAAATGCCATTATGGCCCATTAACCTGAGAAATTCTATGGCAGATGCTTGAGACTGATGAGAAAAACTCAGGAATACTTCCAGATATAAATCCACCTTGCTTGGAGGTAGAAAAGTTTTTTGCATGATAATGTCTATGAGGTACTCTGGAAGCACAATCCTGGGTGATGGAGTAAAGGAAGATTTTTGCTAATTTTTCTGGAATCCTAAATTAATTAGGAGAAAAGTAACCTTTCCTAAGGACTCCTGACATTTAGGCAAAGACTCTTCACAGATAAGGAAGTCATCCAAATAAGGTAAAATGTGGATACCCTGCAGTCTGCAGTGGGCCTCCACTGGGACTAGGCATTTTGTAAACACTCTTTTCATACTGCAGGGGAGAGAAGACTGGAAATACAGTAATACAGTTTTAGCTGATTCAATACTTTGGTTGTGATATTGCCAGTATGAATATTAGGTTCAAAGGATCACAGATGTGTTTACTAGGCTAATGACCACAAGGGCCTTTTTAAGCCTAGCCATGCATCCTAAATCTCTGACAAGTTCTGGTAGCCTTGATAAGTGTAAGCAGGGGCTTGAGATATGAAATATTTACAAGCAGGGGCCTGGAGATGAACCATTTACAGGTTGCCTGTGTCCATTAGAGACATAGGTGCCACACCAGGGATGAATTTCCTGTTCCCCTTCCAATTGTTCAAGTTACACTTGAATTGGGTTGGGGAAAACTCTGCTTCACATGGATATGGAGCCTGTTACAGAGAAGGGGTAGCCTCTGGGATACATACCTGTCTCTCTAGCAGGACCTGCTTATACTACAGGAAAGGTTTCACTCAGGTAATGCAGAGAAGTGATCATGTGATCCAGGTATCTGTTGAAGCTGTGTGCTATGAGAATGTGATGGGAAAGCATCATTTAGGTCTAATGTCACCATAACACAGTGGTCTGGGAGTAATGTTAACACAGACTGAAGGGTCACCATCTTGAATTTTGGAATCTTACCAAAAAGATCGGGAAAGGAGCCCACTAAAACTGGTTTCCAAGAGTACTCTTTTTTGGGACCAGAAACACACTGGAATAAAAGTCAATTCCAATGTGTTCTGCAGTAACATATTCTGACTCCTGCTTCTAACGTGTTGCAGCATTTGGGGAAACAGCACTGTTTGAATGGGAGGGTAAGGGGGAAATTTCCTGAAATGAGGGAGGATTCTACCCATTGTTAAATGTAACTCTCCTGGATCACCTTTAAAACTCATTTGTCTGAAACTATCTGATGCCAAATGGAGGCAATGGGAGTCAGATTTTGTGAAAGGGGAAGAGGTGCTAGGGCAGGAGGGGAAGGGAAGGTGAGGAGGTTCCCAGCATAGTCATTCAGTTGCTAGAGCTTGACCCTTTTTTGGGGAATATTCCCTGTTTTGGGGTGTATGGTGCTGGTCTTCTCCTGCCACTTCTTCTTGGGTGCTTGTCTGTTATTAGGCAACTCCCCCTAATTGTTTTGTCTTTTAAAGGGAGTAGAGGATTTGGAAGGGAAGAAGTGGGGGCTTGAAATATCCTAGTTACTTCATACATCAGTTTACCCCTTTCATCCCACTGCTTCTAGACCTGTGTAGCAGAAGCCACAAATAAAACCTGTGTGACAAGGGTAGGGGGATGATGCAAAGTTTCTGATTTCCACTAATCTGAAAAGCTCAAGAAACAGTATCAGGACAATCATACACACTTTTTAAGGCATGGTTAGAATCAATCTATTTTACATAAGACCTACCTCTGGGAATCAGGAAAGCAATAAACTCTCTCTTTATTGGCACATTTTAATCTAAACTTTAGCATATAGCCTTGGTAAGTTAGACTTCTAAATGCTAGAGTGGAGGAAGAAAACAGTCTTTTACTCTGTCTGTCCAGCCACTTGTCCTTTTTATCTCCAGGCACTGTGTTGGGGGTGGATAAGAGCCTGTTAGCAACATGAGCTGTAGGCCTGATCGCAGTATCATCTACTGTAAGATGAGAATAGAGACAATCATATATAGTGAACCTCTATGCAGTTTGTCTACTTTCTTTAGAACAAATGACTGGGACTCAGGAGCAATATGTGCAGCTTTAAAAGCATCCTCCAGTGCTGATAAAAGGGAAGAAATGGGTGCAGCATTAGGGCCTTCTTCTTCAAATAAATCATAGCATCTGCCCAACACAGTGGGAACATCTACCGTTTTTCAAGAAAACACTTCCTTTAGTTTAGAAATTGTCTCTGCAAAAGAGATAGCCTCCATTTGTACATTTTCAGGCTCACTATCTAAAAAAAAACAGAGTCTTGGGATTTAGAACTCTCAGGCGATATAACCCTGTCTCTGTCAACATGAGGAACATCAGCAAAAGCAAACTGTTCCTTAGAAGTAGGAGCATAATAATTGAAAGGAGGCATTTGACAACCGAATTAACTGACTGCAATAAACTCCCGATTAAGGTAAGAACATCATTCTTGCAAACAAACACAATTACCTTATTTTCCATATCATTAACTTTCTGTTTTTTTTCTCTAGGGACATCACTAAAGGAAGACTGGGTGGGGTGGGGGGACAGCATATCTTACCAAGCCAGAGGTGTCTTTCTCCAGTTACCTCAAGAAGATTCTCTCAAAGTAGGACAATGCTCCAAAGTGGCCTGCAAGGCTACACCAGAGGGATATGAGGAAATAGGATAGTGTTCTGAGGAACCAGCAGTGGACACTGTAGAGTCTCCCACTGTTGGCTGAGGCATTAAAGGAAACCACACTAAAGGCAAAGACTTGAGTTTTAACTGCTTTTTTTTAGGTACACTGGGAGAAGGAGCAGCAGGACCAGGGTAAGTATTCATGCTGTGCCTTATAAGTGGGAACTATGCTTGTAGGAGTCTGTTGAAAGGTACATTGTTACTTAGTTCACACAAACAGGAGTCTGTCAGAAGGTAAGTTGTTAGTTCACACTGACAGGAGTCTGTTGGAAGGTACGTTGTTACTTAGTTCACACAAACAGGAGTCTGTCGGAAGGTAAGTTGTTAGTTCACAGACAGGAGTCTGTCAGAAGGTATGTTGTTACTTAGTTCACACAGAGAGGAGTCTGTCGGAAGATACGTTGTTAGTTCACACAGAGAGGAATCTGTCGGAAGGTATGTTGTTACTTAGTTCACACAGACAGGAGTCTGTCAGAAGATATGTTGTTACTTAGTTCACACAGACAGGAGTCTGTCGGAAGGTAAGTTGTTAGTTCACACAGACAGGAGTCTCTTGGAAGATACATTGTTACTTAGTTCACATAGACAGGAGACTGCCGGAAGGTACATTGTTACTTAGTTCACACAAACAGGAGTCTGTCGGAAGGTACGTTGTTACTTAGTTCACACAGACTGGAGTCTGTTGGAAGGCATGTTGTTACTTAGTTCACACAGACAGGAGTCTGTTGGAAGGCATATTGTTACTTAGTTCACACAGACAGGAGTCTGTCAGAAGGTATGTTGTTAGTTCACAGAGACAGGAGTCTGTCGGAAAGTACATTGTTATTTAATTCACACAAACAGGAGTCTGTCAGAGGGTATATTGTTACTTAGTTCACACAAACAGGATTCTGTCTGAAGGTACATTGTTACTTAGTTCACACAGACAGCACACAACTCTCCAGCACTTTTTAAATCCCCCACACAAAGCAAAGTAACACACAAAAATACTTTCCTCAAAATGAACTGCCAATAAAAATTCAATAAAATGTGTTTTCATGAAGTATACATAAACATTCACACATCAATCTATTTTTCCATTTAAAATATACTTTCTGGGTATTTTTTGACAGTCGGATGTATGCATACTTTTTATTATTTCTCACAGTTATCAGAGAAAGAAACATGGTGATATATTTGTTTAACTTACTGATTTGTTTTATTACATTTCTACACTGAAGCACTTGAACAGAATTATTGCATATCTATGAAGGTGTACTGCACCACTACCAGCAAATGTGGAGGTGATGTGACACTACTACTACCAAGTATGATGATGGACTGGCACCAGTGGGGTTTGAATCCCTGTACTGACAACCAAGGATGACATAATAACAAGAAAGTCACACAAGTCTGTTTGAATAACTAACTTGCAAAGTCCAACCATAAATAAAAAAATACAAGGGAATATGTACAGCTGTCCAGGATATGGACTTCTAGTCTCCACCCTAGAGTGAGCTGCGTACAGATCACTTACAGAGCTGAGTGATTTACCACACTCTCTGAAATCAGTGTCTTCAGTGCCTCTTTTTCTACAGTAACTGTTTTTAGAAAAAGAATTATTTTCACACATACACACACACACACACACACACACACACACACACACATGCAAATACAGAATAAAATATACATAGGCTGTCACATACAGGAAAAGCAAATAAGAGATTAGAAAACAGGATGCATACAAAGAGACCTAAGCTACAAATATCCACATTTCCTGGTTAACTAACTACAGAAATACTGGCCCAGGATAAATAACTAGTACTTACAGAGGGTTCCACACAAACAAGACTACATCAACATCTCTTTTTTTTTCTTTTCTTACACAGTTATATAAAATGTCTTTTACCTATCTCTCAATGCCCATGATGTCAACATTGTGTTACAGGGAAATCAGTTCTTTTACTAAACATAGCAATTGTATCTCACCAGAAGGGGACAGTTCACTGTCTTTCATCTTTGTTTGTTACGCTAACAAGAGGTGCCTGCACATCTGGGAATGAATACATTTTACAGACATTCCCTGTCCTTTAATATTCAGATATCAAAGTTCCACATTCCTTTTAGTTTAGAATTACCCCTGACTTCTCATTCTCTCTCGAGTTAAGAAAGTCCAGCTAAGTTTCTGTAGGCATTTCTAAAAAAGCAAAGGCTGAGACAAGCATGCAATATTTTGTAAATGATTCCATAACTTTCCTAGATAACTTATCTACATTATTATTGGTATTACTACATTGCTATTGGGTAGTCATATTACATGACTGCAAGGATAACCTTCAGCTAAGAAGCCTCCCAGTCTGTCCAATAATGCTATGTAGCCATTTTAAAGGGTTATGGTCTGCAACCACACCTAACTTTCTGCCATACAAGTAGATTTGTAGTTTATGCAAAGCCCGTGCTATACCCAAACATTGTTTCTCTATGGTTGCATGAGACTCTTCCCTTGGCTGAAGTCAACAGTTTAAGTACAGACTAGGGTGCTCCTTTCCCTCTAAGTAGAGCGTCCACCATGTAGGTAGAAGTATGTGTATACAATAAATATTGATTATAATCAGGACTGGCTAATAATGTAGGTTGTCAAGTCCATTAAAAACTTTGTTGTTCTTTGGAGATGCTGCTGATAGTCTTGCATCCAGTCAACCTTATCTGGTTTAGTTTTTCCTGGTAAAGTGTATAAGGGGAGTAGCAAATGCACTATAATAGGGAACACATTTCCTATTGTAGCCTGCTGTCCTTAAGGATGTCTGTATCTGTTTCTTGGTAATGGGGATGGGCAGGTTCAGGCCAAATCTTACAAACAGCCATTCTGTGACCCAGATAAGATACCTCTACCATAGCGACTAGACACTTGTTAACCTTGATATTCAGCCTGCCTTTTGCAGTCTGTCCAATACTTCCTTGTCACGTTGCATATGTTTTTCCCAGGAGCAGCTGTTGATGGCAATGTCATCCAGATAAAAAGTGCATGTTCTTCTGGTTCTGTTAGGATGCAATCTACCAATTTCTGGAAGGTTGCTGGTTCATTCTTCATACCAAAAGATATTTTTGTAAACTCATATAACCCAAATGGGTTCACAAATGCTCACCTCTTGCTTTCTACAGATGTCAAGAGAACCTGCTGTGAGCCTTGGTAAAGTCAATAGTAATTAGAGACATAGTCCCACCAACCTGTTCTAGGGCATTGGTTAAACATCTGACTCTGTGTAACTATTCAGTTTCATGCAGTCCATAAAGAACTAGGTGTTGCTATCTTTCTTTGATGCCAGCACCAATAGTTCCCAGGGACTGTTGGACTCCTGGATTACACCCTTTTTCAAAATGTCCTTCATGTCCTCTTTTTAAATCTGTCAAACTTTTCAGGTATTCTGTAGGGAGATTGATTGGTTGCTGGTGTCCTGTGTCTACGTGGTGCTTTATCAGTTGGGTACACCTTGGCTTACCAGTAAACACATCTCCAAATTCTGGCACTATTGCTTGAATTTCTTAAACCTGTCTAGGGGTTAGTTGTGGGGAGAAGATCACTCCATCCAGTGAGGTGTTGGATTAATCATCACCAAGGTGGTCTCCCACCGGAATCCCCTTCTGACTCCTCCTGCAGCTCTATGCAGATAATAACTACCAGGGCCTTTCTGTCATGATAGGGATTTATGTTAATGCAGTGGTTTGTTATTTGGCCTCGTGCCTGGAAACTCTGTCATGTAGCTGACATCATTCGCATTTTTACAGTGCTGAAAGGGCCATATGTCTCATGGGAATAAGTACCATCACCTATTGCCCTACAGAATATTCTCTGATTCTGGTTGTTATATCATACCAAACTTTTTGCTGCTGTTGAACCTATACTAGGCTCTCCTGAGCCATCTGTATGAGCTCTATAAGTCTAGTCCTGAGGTTTACAAAATAGTCCACAGCAGACTCATTGTGTTAATCACACTCACCTCCCACTCAAATTCAGGGGTCCACTTATACTGTGATCATCTAGCAGTTCAAATGGAGAAAATCCTGTGGAGTCTTGGGGCACCTTCCTGTATGCAAAGAGAACATGGGACAGATACTTGTCCCACTCCTTACTGAAATACTCTGCAAGTGCTCTCATCAGGGTCTTCAGTGTAGAGTTTAACATTTCCACTAGGCCATTTGTCTGTGAATGGTAGGGGGTAGGTTGTAGTTACTTTACCCCACAGCACTTCTACAAACATGCCAGCAGGTCTGTCTTAAAGTTGACACCTCTGTCTGTCAGTGTTTCCCTAGGAAAACCTACCCTGAGGAAAATGTCTAGCAAAGTATTTGCTACCATCTCTGCTTCAATAGAAAACAGAACCACCACTGCTGGGTACTTAGCGGGATAATCTGTCACTCTTATCAGTGAACTTGGAATGCACAGAGATGCCACAGTATCCACAGCTACCCTCTGAAACAGCTCCTGAATAGCAGGAAAAGACATCAGAAGCAGCACTGGTTTTATCTCCAGCCCATCGCATCTTCAGGCACCACTTAGAGGTTCTGCAATGCATTGCTATATCTTTGCAGTCCCAGATCAATAAAAATTCTGCACAACATGTTTTTTTTCATATTCTTTTTGCTCAAATGGCCTGCAAATGAAATATCATGTGTTATGGCCAGAAGTAACAGTTGGTAGGTCATGGGTATTACAAACTTCTGTACTACATCTCCCTGTAGCCTTCCTTCAGGGGACCATCCCTGTGCAACAATCCTTTGTTCCAGTATAAGCACTCCCTCTGCCCTTGAGTATTTGAATCCTCCATGCTACTCCCTCAAGTCTTGTAAAGTAGGGTATGAGACCTGAGCCTGCCTCAGCTCCTCCTTACTGATCCTCCTCAGCTCTCCTTCCAAAGGACGTCTCCTACTGCCTTCCAGTGATGTTTCAGGTTCTGGCTGTCTACTGTTACTTACCTCTCCCCTAGAAATGTCACCATCCAAGGGAGGCCCAGTACCTTTCTCCTATTGTGGCTCAGATACTGGGCTCCTCCTACTGACCAGCTCCCCATATAATGTAACCACATCACTAGCCACATATGGAGGCATGGGATGTTGCTGAATCTCTACCTACTTCCTTTTCACTTGTCTATCTCATTGCCTGGCTGCATGTAACAGTATCCACACAAGGTACTGTACTGTCAAATTCATTGTTTCGTAGGACTGTGATGTCACCACACTGGGCCAGTAATCAATGAGCCTAAACCCTCACCACCTCCACCAATATGTGACATCCCTACACTGGTCCAGTAATCAAGGAGCCCCAAATCCTCACCACTGACACTGGAGAGGGTCGTACACTTGGAATACAAATGGATACACTCACTATTTCCAGATGCAGACCTCTCTGCATCTAGCACATTTTTCCTTAAGAGCACACACGGAACACACTCAGCTCAGGGTCTGGATTTCCCTATATCTGTCTCCCTCCAGGTCCCAGTAAGACTCCCCACTGGTACAGCTGTAGAGTTAAGTCTTCAGCCGAGTGTCCAAGCCAAGTCCTCCAGCACCTTCACTGTGAATCCAGTGCTTCGTGTCCCAGCCCCAAGTAGCTGACACACACACCCTTTAAGATTTGATTTTTTTACACACACACCCCTGGGAAAGGCTGGCACAAATTACCTGGTGTGCCCCCTTCTGCCCAGAATATAAGGTAGTTATCACTGCCACCAGACACTCCAAATTCAGCTACTCTAAGGCTCTTAACAAAAGGTGTTCAATTATACTGTGCAATATTAATACTAATACAAATGGCAGTAACTGATCAAGACAACTAGGTCTTCCAGAGTGGCCCACACAGTGTCACCAAATAAATATAAGCACTCTCAATGTTTAAATATTTTCTAAAAAGGACCGGCCACAATGAAAAGTTTAAATATATTTAATAAGAAATAATAAAAGCTCAAGAAAATACAGTAAATCACAGAGTTCAAATCACAGGAGATATTGAAAATAATATTGATGGACAGATTCATACAAATCAAGAAAAACAATCTCTAAACTAAGCTTCACTATATTCCTGACTGAATCTAGGATAATTGCTATTCCCTAATAACTTACTTGATACAGCAAGGCATAATGAAATACGAGAGCAGTCTTTTTAGTCAGGTTCCCCAAAACAGAATACTCAACTCAGAGATTATTCCCTGTAAAATATAATATCCAAGATGACTTGCAGAATGACCTCATGTGGTCACCTGACTCTAGGTTCTCACAGTATCCTGCCTTTGAAGCTGAGACAGGAATTTAGCATAGATGGCTACAATACACATCTAAAGATTTATGGCAGTGCCTGGGGCTTCCCCTCTTTTTACTGTGCTAATGAACAAAGGCTTCCACCAGACACACCATTTAGCACTGTGGTGTGCCATTTTAATGGTTTAACAGCTAATTTACATTTCCCTTATTTTTCTTAAAGTAAGCTAGCTTGTTACCCTCTGCTGTCCAAGTATCCTCTATTAAAACATATACATTTAATTCAGTTACAGTAATACATGTACATTTCTTTTCTTTTCAGCAGGGTACACTGTTGATGCATTTTAACACAGACCTCACAACTAAATTTTCAGCACAAACATCTGTACAAATCAGTTTGATATACAAATGACATATAATTATTTACAAAATTCCAGCTAGCTGTGCTGGCATAAAGTCATATATCCACTGCTCTACTTCTCTTGGCATGGTTGGCAGTACCTCCTATCATCACAAGGACATCTACAGGAATGTCTTCTAACACAACCACATGCTTGCTACCTTATGCTCCACCCACTACAAATAGCCTTTTGCCAAAGGCATCTGAAGAGGTTTTTTTCTTTAAGGCTCTAACTTGAGTGGATTGTCCAGGTAAGCAATACTACTGTCTGGCTACTGCAGGTTTGATTATCATTATGTTTAAAGCTGTGTCCCTTTGTTAATAGCCTCCTTTCTTTCTACCAGGAAAGGATACAGACTCTTGTGATAGTTTAGTATGGCTGTTGTCTCTAAACGATGCACCACTGTCATAGTACAAATCTTCCTTGGTGCTTCCTGAGATCTTTGATCCCCACCCAATTTATCGGGCAATTAGACTATATATATATATATATATATATATATATATATATATATATATATATATATACATACATACATACATATATATGGCGTGTTTGGTTACATTTAAAACATCTAATCTCAAAACATGGCCATTTACCTTAACATCTTAATGCATGACTTTCCCATTGTCATTTGTAATCTACTGGGATGGCTTAGGCTGCCCCACATGTTTTTCCCTATCCTCATGTGCAGTACTGGAGCCCTTGTACTACTCAGTGGCAATGATTTGGGAGAACTAAAATATTTTTTTACTGCTGGGTATTTTTGGCTACATGGTGAAACCTTATGACCAGAAAATAATCAAAGCTGTGAAAGCTAAGCTGGTGTGTTTGGGGAGAAGTAAGAGAGAACTTTTTAGGAAGGGGCAGTCGTGCAGGAATGGGTTAATTTATGAGACTGTGCTTTTCAATAAAATGCTGTTTGGATTAAACAGGCTGAAGTGTAGGGTGGCTACACTATTTAACTTTAATTTAATATAAATCATTATATTGTGTTTAAAAAAATAAGTTAGTGTCTACTTCAGTGGGTCTTAGCCTTGCAAACTAATGTGATTGAGACAGCATGAATCTGTATTCAACCTTGACCAGTTGCTCTGAGTAGAAAGCTTCAAACCTTACTTTGTCCTCATTCGATATGATAATGCAGGAACTTCAGAAGATTAAAGCGGCACTCTCAAGTTACATGTAATGATCAGATAAACAGATGACTGACATGGAGGACACCCTGCCTCATCATACTGACCATCTCAAAGAGGTAGACATTAAATTTATATCTACAGACCAGTAACTTGCTGATCATGCAAAGAATGGACTTGCTGTAAACATTTTTGTCTCTGCGGCATCTTGGAGACTGAAGTGAGAAATGATTATACTACTTTTGTTAATAATTTGCTGGACAGGTATCCCACTGGATCAACAAATAATTGTGGGAGCTCATTGTTTTTTTTTCTCAATCCAGGCCATGCAAGCTTGTGTGCCCCATCTCACCCCATCCTCATCCATATTGCTACCTATGCAGTAATAGAACAGATTCTATCACAGACATGGTCCCCTGGCAAAGTGTGGCAAGTACACGAGAGCAGATTCTTTTGCAAGCAGACTCAATCCCCAGGGACTCACAAGAAGAGGGTATCCTATTTGCAGGCAGAATCACTGGAAGTTCAAGTTACCCATCTCTGCTATTTTAAGGGTGTTTCTTCCTGGAAGATTTCCTTCATTCTCAACTCCAGAGGAAGTGATGGAGAACCTGAAGAAGGCATCCACATTCATGGCCTCAGATCCCCTGCAGGGTGACTGTCATTCAAATAAAGATGTACTTACTAAGGAGAAAGCCTTGCTGGCTTCAGTGGAATCCATCCCCTTTTTAGAGGAACCCTTTCACTTTTTAGACTGCAGATGCAGGATTGCTGGAGATTCACTGTCATTCCTGCCTCAAAGGTTACAACCATCAGTTAATCAGGACAAATATGTGACTCTGTCTTGAAGGCAGGGCTAAGATCTCATGTTAACCAGTTCAATTGTTTTTGTGCATAACTGTTAAAGGAAATGAGAAAAGGGAAGCTAAGATATATAACACTGTCCCCTCTTTGTTATGTAATATTATGACATTACCTAATCTTTATCATGAATGTATGGGATGTCCAGATTACTGTGGGCTTTTGTTTTATATATAAAACTTTACTCTGTAGCTGCTTTAGATTGGGCGTTTACATTTGTTGAGTTTTTTAATGCAGCATGCCTATTGGTAGCTAGTTATTGCTGAAAGGGTCGGATTAACTGTTGTTGGCTTCTCCTTACCATTTAATTTTCATACCTCACTGTGTTTATGTTCATGTATTTATTTATGGAAGAATAGACTCTACTACTCACCATTTTTTCTAAATAAGCAGTATAGCTGAAATACTGAGAATTTAATTGGCCTGATAACATGTAAGTTGGTATAGGAGTATGGGGTTAAGTTCTGGAGAAGACAAAGCCTTCCATACTTCAGAGATGTGTGCTGTGTGGTTGGATGCCAGAATTCATGCATTGGTGAGAGGCGCTGGTTGGCAGTAATCTGGCTACTGGGACTTAGCTCTTAATATTATGGGGATTCCTAGTGTTAATAGTGCTCAGAACTTTTTTTCCCTTTTTTGTTACTTTTTTATGGTGTAGATTTTGCTTACCAGCAGCACCCCTCTTGGCAGTGCACTCTTTTTTCTTGTTTACATACCTCCCACTGACAGAGGCTGGATGCTTCCCCTTATGGGCTGTGATGTGTATTTCTTTAATCTTCTGGAATATAAATGTATTTGGTAGCCTGGTTAAATGCTCCATAGTCTTTATTTAACTAAATAATTTTCCCTCTAACTTTCTTTGATTGCAAGAGACACATTTATTGGAGGTTGAACACCTGAAGCTTTGGAGGAAACTGTTATGAGTTAGGTGGCTTTTTCTGCTGTCATCTGGATTGAATGAGCATATAGCTATCTTAATTAAGGGATGTATCCCATCTGAATTGCTAGAAAGAGCCTGTGATGGGTTTGGTAAGTACATAGCTGTTAAAGGTTTGCTAATGGGCAGCTTGATTATGAATGTTTCCCCATATAGTTCCCTCACCCAGGCACCTCTTCATCAAACAATAGGGAATTTCTGAGTGAATGATACATTTCAGGGAGGAGGTCACCTCTTGGTGTGGGGTCTAGAACACAGTTCTTGCATGTAATGAAATGTAGTCAGATCCAAGGGCAATCTTTGTTTTGATTTTTGGAAAGATTGAAGGTAAATATATTAAATATTTCAGGTTTACTGATATGGTTTCACTACTTAAGAGCAGAAATTACATATTTTCTCCAGGGCTGACATGATACTTGTCTGGAGAGAGCACATTTGCACTCTTAAAATTATTTTGTCAGATCATGCACCGCTCCTTTTGAGATGGGAGAATGACCTAGAAATTTGGAAAAATCACTGGAAGGTTAATCTTTATTTTGGGTCTATATTATATCATCGAACGCTTAAAAAAGCAAACGTTGATTGATCGACCTAATTTAAGTGAAAGCTTGCAATCTCAAACTGTCAGATCAGCAATTTTTTTTCCCAGGGAAAAAAATCGCTGATCCAAAACACATACACACAACACAAGCACACCAAACAAACAGAAATCCACACACATACACCTAAAATCTGATACCTAACCCTACATTAAACTATACACACACCACTAACTACCCACTTACCTTAACCCAAACCCTAACCCTAAGGTCCTTCACTATCGCACACTCACCTCACCCGCTCCCTAACCCTAACTCACTTAAATCCACCCTAACTCTCATGTCCACTCAATTGCACACACACCTAACTCGAGCCCTAACCCTAACTCACCTAAATCACCCTAACACTCACATCCACACAATCGCACACTTATCTGAATCCGACCAGTAACTTTCCACCAGAACACTGAAAATACCAAAGCAACAGAAACGGACAACCAAATTCTTTCCCTAGGAAAAAAATTGAGTTTCTGCTGCTTTGATATTTTGCAGTTTCGCGAAAATAAGTTCGATCAACCAGCGTTCACTTTTTTAAGTGTTCGAGGATGTAATATAAACCCTTTATTTTTGTAAGGGAGATGCCTTTCATTGTGAAACTGGGGGTCACTTGGGGAGCCTTAGTTTGATGATGTAGTTGGAGGGTTGCTCCATGCACCTAGAATGGGATTGTTTTAAACTTTCTCTTGGTGATAGTCTTAGGACACTATGAAAGGGATACATGATGGGCTTATATGAAAAAACTTAAAGCAGCTCAGCAGAACTTCCTTCTATTCCAAAGGGGAATTTCTTTCTAGATCCCTTGAGGTGCTTAGGAACTTGATTGATACCAAAAGTAAAATGGACCAATTTATTGCTAGAAGAGTGGAAATAGCTTTCAGATCTTTAAAGCCAACACATTTTGAAGGTAACCATTTGAAATGCCAGGACTCGCTAAAGTGAGTCATGAAGAATGGAGACAGAATGGCCGAAGAAACAGCCTAAGTATACTAAGTAGGAGATGGACATTTCTTGGAATATTCCCTTTTGTATGACGTATGATGATCTTGTGTGTGTGTGTGTGTGTGTGTGTGTGTGATTTTATATATATATATATATATATATATATATATATATATATATATATATATTTTCAGTAGGTGCACAAGGGTTCATGCTCGTCTGTGAAAAATAATCTTAAAGGAGAAGGACAATGCTTGACTTTCAGTCTTCTGCTGCATTACTGATCTTTTTTTTTTTTTGGCTTGTCAGCACTTGACATTACAAGTGCCTACATTTCAATTGGGCACCCCATTTTGATGTTTCCCCTAAGGCCCAAAAATTTCTGGCACTGCAGTTGTATCAACAGTCAGTGGAAAGATATACATATCAAATTAGAGATCCCAGTACAAGAGTTTTATACTCAGCCCCTTTTGATGTGCCACATGCTCTTGTCAGGTTCTTCACCTTGTTATATGAGGTAAAAGTTATAGCTGAGGGCTTGTGTGACAGGATTTCTTCTCTTCTGGGCAATACTGGGCTCTTCTCTCTTGACATGTCTCAGCAGAAGTTTTTGTTCTCTTGTATTACTACAGCGGAAGTGACTCTGTTGATTCAGTCCTACACAGGATGCAAAATAGTGGATCCAGGTGGGCTTCCTGTAGAGACATTTGATTTCAATATAATTGATTTTACATGAAACTTCATTAATCTTGCTAACTGGGTGTGGGAAATGGATGTCTTCCCTTCTTCAAGGAAGCAGACAGTAACTTCACACATGTTAAATCCAGGTAAGAACCCATTGCAGGTAGACTCATATAGGCCTATTTCAGTTTTAAATCATGATTATAAACTCTGCATGACAGTTTTTGCTAAGAGGAATTCCTCTTTTCTCTTCTCCTTGATTCATGCAGATCAAACAGGATTTGTTCCAGTTGGACTATATTTGATAATTTGGTTGAAACATCACTGGTATCGGATAATGCAGCTGGTTAGTTTCTCCTTTGTTGATGGGTGGTTTTGATGTGGAAAAGGCCTTTGACCAGGTTAGTTGAAGTATTTTGTTTGAATTATTAGACTATATGGTCCTTGCCAAAAATGCTGAGAGTTGATCAGAGATCTGTAAAATAACGCTATCAGTTTCTGGTTATCTGAATACTTCCCACTAGAGTGGGGTACTCATCAGGGATGGCATCTCTTCCCCTTACTTCTTGTGCTGTATATTGAGCCCTTGGCAATTAAACTTGGAGGTCCACACATATGAGAATATGACATTGGTGGTATCCAGTTCAAGTTAGCACTATATGCAAATGATTTGTTAATTTACTTCTCATACCCCAGTCATGACCTTGTGAGGATTATGCATATTATAAAGGAATTTAGTGCTCTGGCTGGGTACTGTCTTAAAGTGGATAAAACACAGGTTGGTAAGGTTAACTATATCTCCTCTACAAGATGTCTTTCCTCATTTCTATTTATGGACAGGCAGAGTGAAATGTATCTTGGGTTGACATTTGGTCATTGTTTAAAGGGTACAAAAGGGATGACCTGTGAGCTTATTCTATCCAAATCTAAACAGTTCATGCATACATGGAAAGCTCTGTGTTTAGATCCCAGACATAAAAATTAAAACTGTTAGTTGGTTTATTCTTCTCCAGCTGCTGTATGCATCCCAGGCTTTACCCCTTCCTCCTCCCAGAAATCTACTAATAGGTTTAAAACAGGTCTATAGGTATATACTGGGCTAATGACCACCAGGGCCTTTAAAAGCCTAGCCATGCAATCCAACCTAGTTGTGTACTTATGGAACACTGGTATTTATTAGAAGGGGGTATGTTGGGACGTTTCTAGAGGTTACGTGGGGGCTATATTAGTTTAGGAATTACTGTATGCTTCTGTCTACCAGAGACATGCCCTTATAAAACAATTCAAATCCTCTGCTTCCTGACCTGGGCTTCCTCAGTCTGATTTTCCCCTCCCAATAACTTGTGCTTCTGGTGTAAGAAGATCATCTCCTTTTCATACTGGTATTACTTTTCTCTCTTCTCTGCTTCCAGTTGTTGCTGTCACTTAGCCACTTTGAGTACCATGTACTTTGTTGCCTGTACAATTCCATCTGGGCTGTAAAGTCCTTTGAGATGAAACTGAATCCCCTTGTTTGGTCTCCCACTTAGTTTCTCTATGCTACATTGTGCACAAAGTTGCCATAATCTCATCTATGGACATTTTAGTCTGCTGTATTCCTCTGGCTATACATTGCCTGCTGTGCTACTGACATTTAGCATACTTGTGAATTGAGTTCATTTTCCATATGTTCCTAAATTATACTGGCCAAACAAAAATATATATAATTTACCTTTTGGCTGTGAGGGTTAATACATGCACTTTTGATAATAAAGCTATTTATTATGAATAACTTAAGTTCTAATATCTTTACTACTGGACTCCAAATGTGGAGGTGGAGTGACATATCTGACATGAAATGTGAGTTCTAAAAGGGTTTGGATCCCACCATTGCCAAATGAAGTAATTGCAGGAAAGTACTCAAAATGTAGCAACACAGTAGCAAGTACTCAAAATGTGTTTCAATAACTAATTTTTAAAGTACAACCTGGATCAAGCAGCATAATGGAAGTATGTACTGCTGTGTCATGTATGTGTTTCCAGCTTTCACAACCCAGACCGGACTGCATGCAGGACTCTTTCAGAGCTGTGTCTTTTACTACTCTTTCAGTGAACCAATGCTTTACAGCATCCTCTTATGTTTGGTAACTGTCTTTCACACAACCTATCATTGTGACACACACACACACACACACACACACACACACACACACACACACACACACACACACACACACACACACACACACACACACACACACACACACACACACACACACACACACACACACACACACACACACACACACACACACACACACACACACACACCTGGCACAGGTTTACTAGCTATGCTCCCTTCTGCCCAGACTATAAGTTAGATTCACTGCCACCAGACACTACTCTAACAAAGGGTGTTCAATTACACTGTGTAATATTAATATTAATATTAATACAAATGGTAGTAGTTCACCAAGATGGCTAGGCCTTTTGGTGTGGCCCACACAGTGCCACCAAATAAATATAAGTACTCTCAAAGGTTAGATACTCTATACAAGAACCAGCCACAATAAATGTATTAAATATATTTAACAATAAATAATAAAAGTACATGAAAATATTGAATATATTCACAGTAAAAGACAGAGTTCAAATCACAGGAAATATTGAAAAGAACATTGATGGACAGACTCAGGCAAATAAAGAAAAATAATATCTAAACTAAGCTTCACTATATTCCTGACTGAATCTAAAATAATTTTACTGTTCCCTAGTAACTTACTTACTTGGGCAAGGCAAGATGAAATACATGAGCAGTGTTTCTAGTCAGGCCCCAAAAATAATGTGCTCTGTGCTGAGATTACTCCCTATAAAATATAATATCCAAGATGACTTGCAGAATTACCTCATCTGGTTACCTGACTCAAGGTTCTCACAGTATTTCCTTCTGAAGTTTGAGAGAGGACTTTAGCAGACTGCTACAGTAGACATTTAGAGCTTTTATGGCAATGCCTAGGAGCTAGAAACATTTACAACATGTCCCTCTTCTTTACAAAAGCTAACAGAATATGGCTGCTGCCAGACCTATTGGCTCCTGTCCAACTCAGCACTCTGGGGTGACATTTAGTGATTTAACAGCTCATTTATATTTCCCTTATTCTTCTTAAAATAAGTCAACTGGTTAACCATTGTTGTGCCAGTGTCCCCTTTTGAAACATATACATTTAATTAAGTGACCATAATACATGCACATTTCTCTTCATTTCAGCAGGGTGTACTGTTGATATATTTTAACACAAACAGAGCTCACAAATACATTTTCAGCATAAGCATCTATACAAATCAGCTTGATATACAAATTACATATAATTATTTACAAAATTCTAGCTAGCTGTGCTGGCACAAGTCTTACATCCACTGCCCTACTTCTCCCTGGCATAGTTGGCAGTACCTCTTATTGTCACATCTCTCCCCCCTTTAAAGACTCAAGCTAGTTTTTCAAGTGACCCTTGAGAAATGTGGCTTGAGAGAACTAAGAAAGGATGGTGCAGCAGTTGCGTTGTTGCCTCACAGCAAGAGGTTCTCCTGTTCGATTCTCGGCTGGGGTGCCTTCTGTGTGGAGTCTCTATGTCCTCCCTGCATTTATGTGGGTTTCCTCCAGGTGCTCTGGTTTCCTCCCACATTACAAAGACATTTATTTGGTGTGTTTCTCCCTGGGCCTCTGCTGAAAATTGGCTTTGTTCCAAGTCTGATTTTCCCGGCAAACAAATGTTAAATAAATAAATAAATAAGCCTATCTGGGAATATGTTACACCATTCCCTGTCTTGAGAGCCCATCTGCATTGGCACTGCTGACCCCACTACGGTGTTGTACTGTCATGTCATATGCTTGCAGTACTAATCTCCACCTTAATAACTTAGTATTTTGCTGGCTGACTCTATGTTGCCATGTTAAGGGATTGTGGTCTGTAACTACAGTGAATTTCATCCATACAGATAAGACTGAAGTTTCTGCAGTGCCCATACTATGGCTAGACATTTCTTTTCAACAGCTGCATAGCATTCCTCCCAGGGTTGGAGTCTACAGTTGGGATATACCACTGAGTGCTCTTCTCCCTCTGAGGAAACCTGGCGAAGTACAGCCCCACTCCATGGTTTGAGGCATCCACTTGCACAACAAATCCTTTGCAGTAATCTGGACTGGCTAACATAGGGGGTCCTCCCAAAGCTCCTTTAAGCTTCTGGAATGCCTGATCACATGCTAGGATCCACACTACCTTATCTGGCCCTGCTTTTCCTTGGCAGATCTCTGAGGGGGAGCAGCTCTGTTACTATAATTAGGGACAAACTTTCTATAGTATCTCACTGTCCCTAAGAATGCTCTCATCTGCTTTTTAATAACAGCAGCAGGCCAAGACTGAATGGCTTCCACTTCAGCAGGTTCTGGTCTAATCTTACCACTCTCCATTCTATGTCCCAGGTAAGAGACTTCTGCCATACCCACCTGACACTTACTGGGCTTAATGGTCAACCCTGCCCTCTGCAGTCTACCCAGCACCTCCCTGACATGCCGATGGTGCTCTTGCCAGGAATGGCTGTAGATGGCAATATTATCCAGGTAAGCAAGGGCATAATCTCCTGCTCCTGCTAGGATACATTCTACCAGCCTCTGGAAAGTTGCTGGGGCATTTTTTATCCCAAAGGGCATCTTTGTGAACTCATACAAGGTGAAAGGAGTAAAAAAGGCTGACCTCACCCTAGCTTTGGGGGTCAAAGGCACCTGCCAGTAGCCCTTGGTAAGATCAGTAGAGGACAGATAATTAGCCCTACCCAGCTGCTCTAGGGCTTCATCCATCCTAGCCATGGGGTAAACATCTGACTGTGTGTGACTATTTAGTTTCCTGTAGTCCACACATAACCTTGTGCTGACATCCTTCTTTGGTACCAGCACCAGTAGGGTGGCACAGGAACTGCTGGACTCCTGGATTACTCCCAGTTCCAACAGTTCTTGTATCTCCTGTCTTAGAGTCTGTCTCACTCACTCAGGCACCTGTAAGGGGCCTGCTTTATAGGTCTTTGGGGCCCTGTATCCACATGGTGCAGCACCAGGTGAGTCCATCCTGGTTTCCCAGTGAACATGTTTCCAAACCCCTGTATCACTGCTCGTATTTCTCAAACCTGGGTAGGGGACATTGCTACCCATTCCACTGAAGTGTCAGTCTGAGCTCACTGAGGAGATCAGTCGCCAGATCCCCCTGAGACTCCTCCTGCCATCCACTGCAAGTACTCAGCACAAGGGCCTCCCTGTCATGGTAAGGCTTTATCATGTTAACATGGCACAATTTGAGCCCCTGCCTCCTACTAGCAGTTCTACCATGTAGTTAACATCACTGACCTTCCTTACCACCTTGAAGGGTCCCTGCCAAGCTGCCTACAGTTTATTGTGCTTGACAGGAATGAGCACCATCACCTGTTGCCTCACAGCATGCTCTCTGGGTCGAGCATTCCTGTCATACCAGACCTTTTTTTGCTGCTGGGCTCCTGCCAGGTTCTCATCAGCCAAGTCCATGAGCTCCCTAAGCCTCGTCCTCAGGTTTAGGACATATGCCACAAGAGACACCTTGTGTGCTGCACACTCACTCTCCCACTCATCATGAATCAGATCTAGAGGTCCCCTCACCCTATGCCCATACAACAACTCAAAGGGTGAAAAGCCTGTGGATTCCTCTCTGTAAGCAAACAATAGATGGGGTAAATATTTGTCCCATTCCCTCTTAAACTGGTCAGCAATTGCCTGTAGCATGATTTTTAGATTACAGTTTAACGTCTCCAGAAGACCATTATTCTGGTAGTGGTATGGGGTGGTCTTTAGGTGCTACACCCCACAGCGGTCCCACAGAAAAGCCAGTGGGTCTGACATTAAATTGGCACCTCTGTCAGTCAGTATTTCTCTTGGGAAACCTACGCTGCTGAAAATCTCTAGCAAAGCATTTGCCACCTTCTCTGCCTCGATGGAAGACAGAGCTACCACCTCAGGGTATCTAGTAGCATAATCTACTACCATTAGGATATATTTATTCCCTGTGGAACATGAGGTGCTCCGAGGCCCCACAATACCCATAGCTACACTCTGAAATGGTTCTTCTATCACAGGCAAAGGCATCAAAGGAGCTTTGACCTTGTCTCCTGCCTTGCCTAGTTTTTGGCACTGTTCACAGGTTCTGCAGTACCCTGTTACATCCATGGAAATCCCAGGCCAATAAAGGTTTTGCATAATACAGCTTTTGATACACTTTATGCCCTCCCTCAGGGGTCCACTCTCTATACAGTAACCCATTTTTGCCAGTATACAAATTCCCCTTTTCCTTGAGAACCATGTGCCTCCCCAGCTACCTCACTCAAGCCTTTTAATGTAGGGTCTGAGAGCTGAACCTGTCTCAACACTGTCTTTGTAACCCTTCCTAGCTTCCCTTCCACAGGAAATCTGGTCTCGTCTGACAGCAGTGTCTCACTGTCAGCCTGGGTACTGCTATTCACCTCTGCCCTTGCAGTCAGTCTGTCCAAGGGAACATCAGTACCCACCAGCAGCTGTGGCTCATTTTCAGTCTCACTGCTACAGGGTAGCTCCCTCACTGAAGTAGCCACATCACTAGTCCTGGCTTCAGGTGTGCCATCTGTCTGGACCCCCCCCCCCCCAGGTTACCAGAACCACATGCCTGTCTCCAAGCCTGACTGCATGTCACTGCATGCACACAAGGTACTGCATTATCAAAATAATTCCTTAGCAAGACATCTTCAGGGATATCCTCAAACACACCTACTTGCTTCCTTCCTTTTCCACTCTCCCAGTCAAGGTGAACCCTGGCCAAAGGCATTTGGAATGGGATGCCTCCTAAAGCTCTAACTGGAGTGGACTTCCCAAGCATGTAAAGCTCCTCTTTAACCACTGCAGGCTTCAAAATGGTTATATCAGAGGCTGTGTCTCTCTTGGCAGTGGCCTGTTATCCATCTATCAACATCAGATATAAACTCTGCTGGTAGTTGATACCCCTGTTGTCTCCAGACAACTTACCACTGGCATTCTGTTATTCCCACTTGCTGACACCCCCACCTTTTGTTTCCCATCTTGTCTCCATGGACATCTATATGCTACATCCCCACCAAGTTACATTTAAAACATTTAACCCTTGATCCTGGCCGTGTACCTAAACTAGTGGCTTTCCCTGTTACTGGCAGGCTCTGTTGGGGCAGTTTAAGCTGCCCACCATGGGCAGATAGATGATAGATAGATAATGGCTGCTCCCAGACCTACTAGCTCCAGGCCTACACAGCACTGTGAGGTGCCATTTTATGATTTAACATCTCATTTACATTTCCCTTATTCTTCTTAAAATAAGTTAGCTGGTTAACTATTGCTGTGCCAGTGTCCTCTACTGAAACATATACATTTAATTAAGTGGCCATAATACATGCACATTTCTCTTCATTTCATTAGGATGCACTGTTGATACATTTTAATACAATTAACACAAACGAAGCTCACACATACATTTTCAGCACAAGCATCTATACAAATCAGCCTGATATACAAATGACATATAATTATTTATAAAATTCCAGCTAGCTGTGCTGGCACAAGTTTTACATACACTGCTCCACTTCTCCCTGGCATAGCTGACAGTACCTCCTGTTGTCACATCGTCATTAACTGTTTTACCCTAAAGAAATGACTTGAGCATTACTTTAGATTGGAATGGGATACCCTAGTTGTTAAGACTTTCTCAGAATATTCCTACCTTAGAGTAATACTAGTTCTTTTGTTATAACATTGGTATCCATTACCCATAATGGTACTGTTTCAGTAAATTTGGTTGCATACTCTACGATCACCTGTATATAATGTTAACTCTTACTGTACTTTGTAATTGGATCTATGATGTCTATTGCCAATCACTTGAATGGATCTTCTATTAGAGGAAGAGGTTCATAGGTTCATAGGTAGATACTAGGCTATCTTCCCTAAGGCATTTATAAGCCTAGCCAGAGTGTATTTGGCTTCCGCCTCCCTATTAGATTAGCCTACTGTGCCTCTGTAAAGTAGGCCACAGAAGGTACCCTTTTAAGATTAGTTTACTGTGCCTCTGTCTAGCAGGGACACAGAAGAGATCCCAGTGGTGAATTTGCGATTTCCCATCCACGCGTCAAGATTTCGCTTGAAGAGGGTGGAGCGAGGGGCTATGTCTAACATGAATTGGGATTCTATTCCAGAGGGAGGGGAGCCTCTGGGAAATGAATCTGTCCCTCCAGCATGTCTTATTTATTTTTGTACTGAGGTTTAGGTCCCTGGAGCGTGTAGCTCTAAGGGACTTGGATTTTTTGAGGTGGAGCATGTCCATTAATTCTGGGTTTGACATGGCTTTGTACGTCAGGCATAGATCGCCTCTGAGTAGGCGGTAAGCAACTGAGTAGAGCTGGAGTTTGTTTAGTTGAGCTGCATAGGACATCTGTTTGTAGGCCATGATCCTCTTGGTGAGGTACTTTTGGGGTCTCTCCAGTTGCTGCAGGTGTCGGGTAAGGTACATCCCAAAAGGGGCATTGTATTCAATTATGGGCCTGACGAGTGACAAGTAGAGGGGCACAATGACCTCTCTTGATCTAGATGTGAACCCTTTCGTGATAAGGTGGGCTATATAGAAGGTCTTTCTAACCACTTTGGCAACGTGATTATCAAAGGAGAGATTACTATCTACAATGGTCCCCAAATCTCTAATTACTTCTTCCGTACTTAATGGATTACCACCTATGTGGTAATTTGTGGGCACCTTGTTTTTCCCAAAGGGGATGACTATGCACTTTTTAGCATTTAGCTTGAGGCTGTGGCTCTGGCACCAAGCATCCGTCTCTGTGAGACCCTTTTGGAGGATGCGTGTGTCAGCTGGAGATTCGATTATGGCCCCCAGTTTGCAGTCATCTGCGAACTTTGTCAGCCATAATCCCCCTGTGTTAGCCTGAATCTCAGAGAAGTATATACCGAACAAGAGAGGTCCCAGAACTGAGCCCTGTGGGATGCCACTTGTAACTGGTTTGGATTCGGACATGGCACCTGCGACTCTGACCATGTGGGTTCTATCTCTGAGCCAGTTTGCAACCCATCTTGTCAAAGTATTCCCAAATCTTGATTTAGTCACGGTCTTTTGACATTCTTGGCTGGTGGCACAACAATTTTCTTTTTCCTTCATAATACCAGGCCAGTAAAATGTGGCTAGAATCCTAACATTGGTCTTGTCCATCCCCACATCCCCCTTGGAATATGGCTATGTGCCAACTTATTTACAATTGCTCTAAAATACATTGGCAGTAACAATTGCCTTGAGATTTTTCCTTTCCTCGGTCACCCTGTATAACAAATTATTTCATAGTTCAAAATAAGGATGTAAAATAGTGTTGTTCAAGTCAGTTGGTTTCCTTTACACTCATATTGCATTTTCTCTTGTCTTGCTTAGCATACTGTCTTCCAGCTATGCTTTCATAAAGTTTGTATAGCTTAACTGCAGATTGATGAGGTTAATGTTTATTTCCTGAATGTTTTGCTGTGAGGTGGAGGGTGTAGACTCTTTTTCCAGAAAGATATACACAGCTTGCTCCCCTTCTTTTAACTCGTTCAATAAAAAGAATAACTCATGAAAGTAGTTTTCTTCTGCTTGAAATACAGTAAACTCTAGGTTAACAGGCACCCACGAGGATTGGTAGATGGCGAATAAGTACACTTTCTGGTTGCTTGAGAGTTACTATTAATAATAGGCCTGACTAATACTGTACCCTATACCATTTGCATGGTTTGACCTGTTCTCAGGGTGGGGGGAGAGAGAATTTATTCCTATTTTCCTTTTTAAAACTTTAAAACTCTCAAAACTAAGGTATGTTTTTTTGGGGGGGGGGGCAGAAAGTCCAACACATTAAATTTGTACTGTATTTCTTCAAGTTTTTTTGCTGGTTGCTTCAGAGTGCCAGTTGCTTGAGTTTCGGTTAACTAAGAGTTTACTGTATTTGCCTTTTCTTTTTATCTAGTTCAGTATTATTGCTTCTTGTTCTTGCCTTGCAGTCTCACATCAATATTTATTTGGTTTTCTGGTCTGGTATGGCAGAGAGAAGTTTAAGACTCTGTTCAGCTTGTTGAGCTCCTACACCTTTCTTTTTGTTTAACTATATGCCTTTCTTTATCAGTTCCAGTTCTGATTTCTTTTGCAGTTTAGACTACTGGAATCTCAGGATCTGGCCAGTCTTTTCTTCTACCCACACCCAAATCTTACTACCTTTGGAGACTTGTTGCTCCACAGTGTTGTCTTTACTGGGTCCATGTATCTCTGACAACACAACAGGTTGTACTTCTCCCCGCACATTTCTATATGTCTTTAAATTGGGAAAGTTCTAACTGATTATTATATCTTGTATGAGATTAGCCACTAAATCTATGCAGTGTAATACCCTGCCAAGGGTACTTCCATTTATTTATGGATTACACAGTGCTCTTCCTTTTCAGCATGTACATACATCACTTCACTTTTCTTGTTGCTAGTAGGTTTATGCTTGTACACATACTGTTATTTAAGTAGTATAATCATGCTCCAAGTCTAAAATCACAGTAATTTATTTTCTTTTACTAAAATAGGGCATTTAGAAAGTTTGGCAAAAGACTAATGACAGAATGTGAGATTTTATTCTAAGATTATCAATTTCAAGGGGTATTCTTTCAGGCACACTCTGGTTATCAGCTTGCTGCTAGTATAATTAGGTTTTGCAGCTACAATATTGCTACCATTAGTTGTACAATATTTCACTTTGTTCCCTGCCTTAGAACACCAGTTCAGATGAGAATATTTTTTGTTGACATTGGAAAGACAAAAACAAGATGTGTGAAATAATATATTTAGGGAAATAGAGAGGGAAATGGGGATAGAGTTGAATCATGAAAGAGAGGCACTCAAAGATCTAACTTGGAAGGCCATCCTCTTGAACTTTTAAAGCTTCATTAGTCTTTGTTTCATATTATCCCACTCACTTAATGCACATTGCAATATTCAAGGCATTAATCCCCATTTCACATCTTACTTTTGAAATTTGTAACATCTGGGACTAGACTATCAATCACTGGAGAGCCTAGTAATTGTTTCTTAGGAATCATCTTAGGAGTAATGTTTCTGTTTTACTCCTGTGGCGATAATGAGTAAAGGGACATTATTTCTTAGCCATCCCTGAGATTACCAATCATGAGAAAATCTGAAAATTGCTTCTTAGGAAACAGCTTGAGATTAATGCTATTTCTTTGGTTTTGGTGAGAGAAGGAACAGAGGGGTACTGACTTCTGCCAGCAAATATAGCAATTGTCTCGTGTTTCCTGAAATCTACCTGCTACTTAAACAAACTGACAGTTTGTGAGAGATGCAATTATTTAACACTACAAATAAGCAATTTGGTAGTACCACACAACACCACACTAAACCTGTCACAAACACATATGGCTACATATGATGAGGCTACTTAAAAACTGCAAAGGCCCAGTAAATGTAACATAAGAAACAAATACATTCAACAACTTCACAAGTACACAACAAAGGCAGCATATATCTTGAAACATATAACAAAGTCTCACAGTGTCTCAATTCAAAAGACCTTAAAGCAAACTTCCACACAATCCAATATCTTAGTCATAGGTGACATCATTGTGAAATTCACAAGGCTGTGCAAGGAAACGGTCACAATTAGTTGCCTATCAGGTGCCAGGATTCACCACATTACATAGGCACTCAGGTCCTTACACCACAGGTACACATATGACACCGTGACACTACACCTTGGTATAAATGACTTGAGATGTACCTCTATTGACAATATTGAAATATAACATGATGGAGCTCAAAGATTATGTGTCCAATGCTGGTACAAAGCTAACCTTGAGCAGCATTTCACCATCACCAAGAATGTTGCAGTAAAATGAACAGAAGATTATTCACTTCATCAATTGGCTTAGTCTCTAGTATCATTCAAAGGGGGTCTAATATATATCAGCCTGGGAGTAGATGGTAGACAGACCTAACTGTGTTGCCAGGGATGATAGCACCTATTATTTTTTACATTAGCTAAAACTTTGCCCATGCCATTGTCCCTTTTTTAGGCAACGTCAGTCCTCAGAAGCTTACAACATGACAATCAGAAGCTAGATAACATAAATGTATTGCTGCCTTAGCAAAAAAAAAAAAAAATAGTCCCTGCAAGTACTCCTTACCATTGGAAATATTGGTATATGCATCATTACAGAGACCTGGTTGAAGACCACTGACAGCACTCCATCAGCACAGAGTTTAAATGCTTATCATGCATTCAGACTCATCATACTAGAAAAAGGTATTAAAGTCAGTGGTGTCTCCATATCTGTAAAATAACCCCCCCCCCATAAAAAAGGTCATGATATTCTCAACCAACAATCTCGCTATACTCCCCTATGCTAAGAATAATGGACACTAAAGGAAACAATATTCCTAATGTCACAAAGCAGACATATCTAGGCATAACACTTGACCCCTACTAAATTTTACTGGAAAGCTCACTCAGACTCTGACACAGCTTGCTGTGAGGGAAAGGTTAGTTTGTTCTTGCTTTCTCGCATTTTGTTTTGCTTCATTGCCTTTGTCTAGTTTGTATATTATGCTTTATTTTATTTAGACTATGTTTTACATGTGTTCTGCTTCTAATTGCATATTTAAACTAGGAAAGAAACCACAGCTGTGTTTCTTGTGAGTCACACAGAAATTAGAATAGGTCAGTTAAGGTTAATTACATGTGAAATGAGAATGGAGCTAGGAACTGAACTCTACTAAAGGGGTAAAATAAAACATTTCAATGCTTTACTGGAAAAGCTCACTCAGACTGTCACAGCTTGTTGTGTGGGAAAGGTTAGTTTGTTTTTGTTTTCTTGTATTTTGTATTGCTTTATTGCCTTCTTCTGTTTTGTATATTGTGCTTTATTTTCTTTACAGTGAGATTTACTTGTATTCTGCTTTTACTTGCATATTTAAACTAGGAAAGAGACCATGAGTCACACAGAAATTAAGTTTTTCTCCACACTCCCACCCTGGTGCTGCTGTGTTTTTAAACTCAACTGTCTTTCTAGTTGCTTGCCACTTATGTTAATTTGACCACATATCTCCTTTCCTCTCATCTGTCATTGGCTATGGCAAGTAAGCACAAAATTGCCATTTTGTGAAATCACTCCCTTTAGGTATTATATTTATTGGCATCATGAGTCAATGTAGAAATCCCCTCATGTTTCCTGACAACTAGTTGATTTTTAAACAAACTGATATGGTATGTGACAAAAGTATTTACACAATGTTACTGGAGCCAAAGTTTTCTCATGAAAGCACTCTCACAAAAGCACTCCTAATGTAAATAAGCTTGTCATTAGTACACATGCTACACCCATCACACACAATTCAAATCAGACACATACACCCACATATGCTGAGGCATGTAAATGTAACTTTCCAAAACCCCAAAGACCTCCTAGATGAAGTATACATAACAAATACCCTCAGCATCCCTGAATGTACTCTTTCAAAACATCACCCACATCAATACATACAGTTACATCTTAAGGAGCCTCCCTCAACTTCTAACCACATAAGGCAAGCCAGCATACAGTCCAGTACTCTGGTCATTAGAGATGCCATTGTGAGACACACTGATGTCCCTCTCTCCAGGCTAAGGAGAAAGTCATGGTCAGTTATCAGGAGCCAGTATCTGCCCCATTATACATGCACTCAGGTCACTGAAGCGCAAGTACCACATGACTCAGTGATCTTCCATGTGGGTGTAAATGACCTGAGATGTACCTCCCTAGACTATATGAAGAGAGACATCATGGAGCTCTCGGAATATGTGTCCCAGGCTGGAAAGAGCCTATTATTGAATAGCATTTTACCTTCTTCAAGGATGATACTACAATATGAACAGAATATGACTGACATTAATAACTGGCTTTGTTTCTCATGTCATTCTAAGGGGGTACAATATTTGTCAGCATGGAAGGAGATGGCCAACAGACAACACTGCTTTCCCAGGGATTGTCTACATCTCTCCCCGCAAGGCTTTCAAATATTAGCTAAAACATTTTCCTACCCCATAATGCCTTTTTAGCTAATGCCACACCAAATTAATTCTGACATAGCAAATTAAACCAAGAAAATCTAAAGGTGTTATTGCTCAATGCTAGGAGTCCAGACAAAAAAACTCCACTCCCTACAAGCTCTCCTCACCCTAGAGAATGCTGACTTCTGTGTGGTCACTAAGACATGGTTTAAAGCCAGGGAAAGCCACCAGCAGTGCAAGACTATAATTCCTTCCACACATTTAGATCAGCTACTACACAGACAAGAGCTAAAGGTGGAGGTGTCTCAGTTTACATCAAAAATAAATATACCTCAAGACTGAACTAACAAGGACAGTGCACTTGAGCTTTTCCATGTTCAAATCAACATAGGCAAAATGCCATACCACATCCTTGCAAGCTGTAGGTCCCCCTGTATGACCCAGGAAACCCATAAAATGTATTTAAAGTTATAGAACGCACTCACCATCCAACCCAGTACCATATTCACGGGCAACTTTAATTACCTCACTATTAACTAGGAATCATATGTGACACCAAGCATACAGGCACAGAAATTCCTGGATTTTGTAAACACAAACTCCCTGGACCAGATTGTCAATACATCAACCAGAGGTGCAACCATACTGGATCTGGTCCTCACTAATATGGGAGAGTGATGCACACTCCCTAGTGTAATGTTTTCTCTAGTAAAGTCAGACCACAAAATGGTCTCCTTCAGTGGTGGCTGGTGACTTCAAATCAAAGGCGGGCTGCAGGAGACAGTTGAATGGGTGGGCCCAACAG
This sequence comes from Protopterus annectens, assembly GCF_019279795.1. NCBI lineage: Eukaryota > Metazoa > Chordata > Ceratodontiformes > Protopteridae > Protopterus > Protopterus annectens. Next base: position 279,014,642 of record NC_056750.1, on the reverse strand, counting down.
AAAGGGGTGTGGCCAACTAGAAAGGGGCAGAGCTAGGCTCAAAACCATAAAGACTGGGACTTTAATTAAATACACTGCCCTGTGTGCCAAACCATCATTATGAGAGTCCAATCAAGACAAAATGAAGTGTAGAAGAAAAAAAAAATATTTCAATGCATTGGCTGCATGACAGCTTACTTAATATTTAGATGGGAAAAAAAAGGTTGTGAGGCATGAAAAAATATATTACTTTTAAAATACATTACTGGAATGCCAGTCAAAATCAAGTATAAAAAAAAAACAAGCAGGACTCAACTCAAACCACTTTTGCTTGCACTGCAGTTTTAATTATAATTTATATTCAGCTTTATAAAAGTACCAAGTAACATGTTGAAAGTAGCAATCTCTGTGATACCCCCCACTTGTAAAAATGTTTCTTATCCAAAAAATACCTGCTGCCTGACAACAACTATCTACTTGTTTCATAAGGAAAACATGATCAAAGTAAAAAATGAACAGCAAACAAGAGACAAGCCCAAGATACATTGCTTAAAGGGTTACTGCACAGGTTATGGACCACACATGATAGAGTGCCATTTTGTTTAGTCTACAGGTGAAGCCTACAAAGATGACTGCAAGTCTCAAACAAATGTAATGAGCTTCTGAAAATACTGTAATCCTGTCCTTTATTACAAATACTCTCATATGCATTTCAATACCTAAGGCTTATACGTTATTTAGTTATGTAAATATTCTCTGCATGGCAACAACAAAAAGGATTTCAGTGTTGGTAATTCTTTAACAGTATATTTATTAAAGCTTACTTGCATCTTACAATCTCAGACAAGCTTACCACATGGTCATTAAAACATTGCTACTTAAACACAGAGCAACAGGCACTGCAACAGCATGCATTTTCTGAATAATAAGAAGCATAAATCAACATTATAAAGATATGACAGAAAACCAGAACATTCTGCAAAATCAAGGAGAAATGAAAAGCCACTGCAGTATTTGTGTCTACATTGGATGGGGGGATACTCTGCACACTTACACTGCATAACTGCATCTTGCCTTGCTTGGACACATCCCAATTCACTACATGGGGAAGTGGGGTGCAACAAGTATGTCACAATTTGAAATGTCTCTGGCTGACGGTGATGGCCCTGACACATTTGTCATACCTCTCAACCTCAGAGCAAGAAATCTGGACAAAGCTATAAACAGAAGTGGGACAAAGTCTCAAAAATAAGGATACTTTTTAAATATTGCTCTTATAAACTTAGAAAGATAATAGAATAGTAGGTCTTGGATTAGTATGAATTTTCTGAAGGGTATGACATCTGAAACTCAAATGTCTGTCATTATTTTCTAACTTCAATCTTAAATGATTTGCCACTAATTTGCCAGAAAACCACAGTTTTATGAAAAACAGATGAAAAATGTGATGCAAAAATATAAAATAGCCACACAATACAGCTGGGAATCTGTCAAAGAAGGGACACCATTTTTAATATTAGTACTGTTAAGTTGAGCAGCTGACAAAAATAATAGAATCTACATGCATTTCTGAGATAAAAGTAATCTAAAACCCAGACCATTACAATTATTTATTAATTGTAAACCCTCCACATTTTCTTCCAAAATTGCCATTTTGCGGAGGAATTATCAGGGGGAGAGCAACATTTTGAGCCAAAGTCAGGGACAATTGAGAGGTTTGGATATAGCTAATTCTATAAAGCGATGTATTTGTGTGTACCTCTCAATCTCTTAATGCAGGAAATCTGGACAATGCCAAATATATTGGGGGAACATACAGACAGTACTAAAATTGCCCTTGTATAAACTTAGATAGTTGACAGAATAACAGATCTTGCTTTAGCTTGCATTTTTCTGAAGAGTATGAAGTCTGAAACTTAATGTCTGTCATTATTTAGTGACTTCATTCCTAAATGATTTGCCAGAAAAACAGACCTTTTATGAGGAACAAACCAAAAATAAGAAGCAAAAATCTATTCATTCTGTGAAAATCTGGACAGGTGACAAGTATAGTTCAGCCAGGGCTGTTTTTGAGTTTGCCGCCCTTCCCTCCATACAAAATCATGGTTGAATGGGGCCTCCCCCTGCAGCCATTCCAATGTCCCATTACTTGGCTATTTCACTTTATTTATCATAAACACTGTAATGTGCATACTGCTTTACTTCTACAATGATTTGGATTTCATTTAAAAGTTTTACTTTACATTTTACAGCACAAACAGTCAAACACTAATGGACATTGGCTAAACAAAGCAATGCAGTCTCACAATGAAAATAGACTTAGCATTAAAACTTTCTGCCCTTGAAAATCACATTAATTGAAACAGCATTGAAACCCACATTCAAAGAAAATACATCTGGCCAGTGGCAGATAAAAGATTAACTTTGGGCTGTTTTCAAATCATAGGTCCCTTGCACATGAAACATACATGTGTTCTTTGAAGCACCTTTCTGATTGTATTAAATTATATTCCTTGTATAATACAGTACAGTTGTTAGAGGGTGTTTTAAATTAGTTTTGAACATTTTCCAGTAAATTATGTAACAAAATGCATGCACCGATAATGACAAAACTGCCCAATTCAGAACATTTTCATCATAAAAGTCTACTCAAAACTTCTACAATCCACAAGTATCAGTAAATATGCACAATCTCTACAGAAGTAAAAGTAATCTAAATAATTCCACATTAAAGAGATCTGTAACTAATGAAGAGGTTGCTGCTAGCAAACAAATTTATCTGCAGATGAAACAATGAAATATAAAGTGCCTGTTGCCCTTGAGGAATAAATTGCTTATGTTACACTAAAAAATGATAAGCTAGTAATATTGCAATAGGGAATGGATGGCAAACTGATAACAGGTTCATAGTTGCTATGTATCCCCACCAAAGAGGACATTCTCAGGACTGCAGCATCCACTCCCTTTAAAAGTACAACACAGCACAGTATCAGCAATGCATCTACATACACATACTGTGGGAGTAGAACCCACAGCCTTCGCACTGAAAGCAAGTACACTGCCTGTTGTGCTATTAACAATGCAAGCAGACTCAGCATAAGCAGCACTAAACTTCTCTTCCCCTGAAGCTCTTAGCTCCTTGTAAAATCCAATCAACACTCTGCAATGACTTATCCAGTGCCCCTGCATCCATTTGAATAAACCCCTGGGTATGTCTCTGATGACTTTGATATCTGAGCTACTAATCAAGCCCAGGATCTCTAGTCACAGAGTGGCTGCTGAGGGTAAGGTAGACTTGGTACTATAATAAAACAGATCAGGTCATTACAGCCATAATCTGAAAAAATGATTACAGGAACCTCCACAAGTGTTTGCCTATTTCTTTCTTGCAATTTTTAAGTGATTAATACAGTGCATACATTTTTACAGTGAGATAATTAAAGAAGTCGCACAAGATGATATAGTACGAGGAGGGGGCAAAGAAAATATGCTAAATTAAATCCTAGCAGCACTGTCAAAGGAATGCTGTTTACCTCTGTAAGGGCACTGGGTAGCTTTTTATGTGAAGTCTTTTGGTCAATGTCTATATTTTTCATGTGTGTGCCTGTGAGAATAGGAATAGTTAACAAGTGGTACTGCACAGGTGAGTTAGAAATTCAGTGCAGTCATAACAGTAGTCTCTACAGCAGGAATGGTAGAAGGGCTATTATTTATGAGGTTTGTGTATGAATAAAGTAGTTGACAGCAGGCGCAAAAACTGAATAGAGATGCTTCAGCTTGGAGTGAGGAGGAGAACATTTCTGTTTTGAAGAATCAGGAGCAGATACAGAAATATAGGTCTATTAGCAATTTGCATCCACTATGTCTCCATTCGTTATCCGAGTTTCTGTTTTGTCACTGCTGACATTTTTCAGTGTGCTTTTCTTACATTCCTGATCTTGGTGTCCAGTTGTCATCAGGATGAACTATTTGCTAATCTAATCATGATTAGACAAATAGCATTCTTTTGAAGTATAACTAATCCCACGTGTAATATATTTTTCTGTCCTAATAATTCTCCTTCACGTGAATATAATCCAGTTTCTTTTCCCTGCTTCATCATAACATCCTTCTACCTGTACAGAGCAGAAATTTTTCAATGATCTTTGCACTTTTTACTTCTAATTATCATAAAATTCTGCCACTTTTTGTAAATTGTAATTAATGCATTATTTACTTACTTATTAGCAGACCGGAGTTCCGCTGTGGCGACCCCTTACCGGGAAAAAGCCGAAAGACAAACAACAACATCCTTTTTTTCTATTTTATTGTAAAATGACACAAAACACACACCTCTCAAGCTATTTCAGAAGTGCCATTTCCCTGTATTACATTACATGAATTTGGTTGGCTTCTCAATCTGCACTTGTTCATGTTTACATTGTTTTCATGTATTCTCCCAGATTTAAGCAGACTGTAACCTTTGAAATGCCAGGATGGATTGCATGGTGGTTTCAAATGTGTTACTTTTATTCTTTAACTTTGAAGCTTATCTTCAATGCATTTAGCCTACTAGTCCTCGTAAAAACAAACAAGAAAACAAAACAAAATAAAAAACAGAAGTGCTATATAAATGAATGATTTAATGCAATATATGTGTTTTTGTGTGTCACTAGATTGTGTGTCGGGGTTGTAAGCACATTGAGTTAGTAAAAATATACACATGAATAAAATGAAAACAATGCCAGTAGAATATGATGCTGTACACATTGCAGTGTGCTGTTTAGTTTGTTGTTGTTTTGTTACACAGGGATTAAATATGCTTATTATCATGAGCAGCTAAATCTAACTTACATTTCAGGAAATAAAACTAACATCTCAGAGCTATGAAAAAGAAGTAAAACAGTTAGAAGCACTCCTTACAAGATGAATTTGCATGAGTTTTTCAGTTTCACTTGTAACATTATCAAAATAATTTATGGCACAGCATTTGGGGTAAATGTGAAGCATTTACCAACAATATGAGTCATTGAGAAATTAAAAAAAACACTCAAAGCATTATGATTTTCAGTATTTTAGCCCTTAAATTACAGTATTGCTATCCATCCATCCACAGCCCCTTTTTGCCCATTTTTGCATACGGGGTCAGGGTATTACTTCAACAACAGTCTTGTCATATTATTAACAACAACAACAAAAAAAAGCATAGTCTGCTCTACTGGTGGAAAATTCATCTCCTCCCCAGTGCTTTACTGAAGGATTAGACTAAAGAATCTCATTGATCAAGAGCTGGTCACTTCCACTCAGGAAGCTTTTTTTTCCACAATTTAATATGTAGTAGAACTGCACCTCCCCATTCTATTCATTTCATTGCCTTACTTCAAGTTCCCACTAAAGCTAATGATAAATACTTCAAACAAAATTCTACCAGCTGCAGAGACATGTTTTTGGGTAGAGCTTACACCCTTGCACATTCACACCAGACAACTAACCCAGACCCCATCCCATTCTTACATTTGGCTCAGACATCCACTCGTTCAGTGCTGATGACCAACAGACGTAGATGGCTGGGGCATTTCTAGCTTTTTGCCGAAAATACAGGTGAGAAAAGAGCTGTAGGATTTATCAACACATTGTGCAATCCCTTTCTCCTTATATGAATAAGCGGAAACATTGCAGAACCTGTAAATAAGGCATTGACAGAACAGCCTTCAGACTGTTATGTATAACAGATACAGGGAAGTTATAAATGTACATTACTAGAAAACTCATTCTTCTTTCATAAGCCACGTTACCAAAAGCAGACAAGGTCTTTAAACACGTTGAGTTCTAACAGACATTCATGTGAACATTTTTACCAATATGGAGGAATTGCCTTGAAACAACAACGCTTTGTCACTCAAACCTTAATACTTTCAGAAAGGAAACAGACACCGAAACATGGTATAGCTGAAAGGAGATCCAGATGCTGTGCATGCCTGTTTCAGTTCTGAGTTTGGCTGTAAAGAATCACAGCATGTTTCCAGTTGCAGTGAAATGCAAAGAGGAAGGATGGACAGTAGGTTGTAATGTGCACTGAAGTCCATGACACCTATGTCTTGAAGGAAATGTGATGACTATGCAAAATAAGGGGGAAAATAGAGATTTGTCATTTTATTACTATTTAATGATCACGGGTGTCAAAAATGAGGAGGAAGGCATTGCCTTTCCAGAACTAATCACAACCCGTGTACTAGGTACCTGTAAAAATAGGACTTTAATTGGCTGTGGGGTACAAATGGGAAGAGGATATTAGTAAGCACAGTTCCTTAACTTTGAGACTTGAAATGTCTGCATGTCATTTCCATTGTTAAAGAAATAGTATGATGCAATAAACAGTGTTTGGATTTCTACCTGTGCTATTACATCAAGAATATGGAATAAACGGTAGACAATAATAGTATGATTGGATTGGCATGATTCCCCTTCCTTGGAAGGCTGGGTAGAAGGGTTGGAACATGTAAATGCACCATTAGAGATGCAATATACTATATGCTTTATGTCCTGGAAATTTTAAGACGTAGGGGAGACCTGAAGTATCCTTGCATGCTGTACCCACTCAGTAAAAAGGGGAAAAAATAGGAATGCACAAGGTTGCCCACACATCAGGGTACTTATTTAGCATGTTCCCCATTCTGTAAAGCTTTTGCTGTTATTTTCAGCATTGAAAACCTCAGTAGTATAATCTAAAGAGTGGATTTCAATTGCTGAATGTCATGGTGGTCTCTAGTACTAAGCTGACTGTATTTTACAGTATTTGACAGACAAAGTACATTTTTCTGCTGTGAAGAAAATCAAGATGGTGACCACAATTTACAGTCACTTGTTCTACTTTGGTGACTCATATTGCTAGGATACACACACTGTTTGCAGATAAAGCCCATTACATTGAGCTATAAAAGTAAGCTGAAGGCTTTGAAAAACAAAACCATTTTATGCAATCAATGTTTTGACAGCCGTTTCATTGACTGATGTTAGAGTGGAACAATCGTAATGAGAAACACCTTTCAGTGACAGTGGACACACACACACACACACACACACACACACACACACACACACACACACACACACACACACACACACACACACACACACACACACACACACACACACACACACACACACACACACACACACACACCTTTGTCCTGGACATCCTGCCGCAATCCATAGTCCCAGTAGCTTGGCCTGGGAATGCATTCAATGTCTGTATGCATGTGATGAATTCCAGACTGCAGTTCCAGAGAATGCACAGACTGCACACATTGCAGTCTGATCCCCTTCCAGTCTATGCAGTTGTAACCGCATAGACTTCTGGAGCATCTACAGACTAGTGCCTACTTTCCTACTCTGGACTGCTGTTTAACCAGTCTGGATTAGAGTATGCATGCGTGGAGTTCGTTCCAGGACCTAATGTTTTTTATTTTGTTTTTTCTGTTTTACAGCTGGGGGGGGCTGCAGTCTAATAGCACGAGCCACCACTGGTCTCCTTTGAAGTAAAAATAAAATGTGGAACCCCAGCTAACCTTGGAATATTCTGGAACTACTCTAAAGCTAACTTCTACAGTTAAGTGATGACCTGGGAAATTTTCAAGCTCCCATAAACCCTGAGAACACTGTTGCCTATGCGGACTTGTTCAAAGAAATCTTATACAAGCATGTAAATAGCTGAATAGAGGCAGCTGTGCCCACCAGGAAGAAATACAGAACTAATTCAAAAAACCAAGCCACCCTGGTAGAATCACAACATCAACAGAAATAAAATCATGGCAAAAGTTAGGAGGTGCAGCACCCAGAGGCATAAAAGCACTCTCATCAAACTAAAGAAACAACTCAGAGGACAAATAAAGTCTACTGAAGCCAAATTTGAGGGGAATTTGGCCTCCCAGGCCAAGGACAACCATAAGGCATTCCCTAGCTATATCTGCAACCTGAAAGGCAATATACAATTGTGGGCAGAGCAAAAAAACTAGTCGACAAATGCAGCCCCAACTTTACCCCTCTCTCCCCCAACCTTCCGTCAGGAAGTGCTATCCCATATAATTCCCACTGCTATCACCAGGGAACAGGTCCTTGGTGCTCTCGCTAAAGCCAAGAACACTGCATCAATGGGCACAGACAATATCCCAAGATGTCTTTTAAATAGCATGAATCATGACCTATCAGTCCCTCTATAATTGATATTTAACTATATCTTCCAAACAGGCTTTGTGCATCACGAATGGAGAACAGTAACAGTCATCCCTCTGCACAAAAGTGGGCCATCTATAGACCCTCAAAACTACAGACCCATAAGTCTCACTACTCTCATATACAAAGTCATGGAAAGAATTATCATTGAAATGATCAATAATGACATAAGAAATTTCCAGACACTGGACCCAACCCAATTTGTTTCATTTAGGGCAAGACATGCCTATGCAACTTGGTGGACTCTTTGAGAAGGTCACCAAAGCAATGGATGAGAGCAAAACGGTTCACCTGCCTACCCTGACCTGGCCAAGGCATTTGACACAATACCCCACTCAGGCATTGTTGACAAACTCAAGAGGTTAAGTATAAACCCTTATGTCACCTGATGGATAACCAGCTGGATCACAGACAGGACTCAGGAAATTAGAAGTGGGGTGTCCACCTCTACAAAGAGGCCAGTCACAAGCAGAATCCATTATGAATCAGTCCTGGGAACCACATCTTTTTGGCATTTACTTCTCTGAGATCAAGGAAAATATCAATGGCCTCTGGCTGACTAAATCTGTAAATGATTGCAAATTGGGAGCAGTCATAGAATAGTCACTGACTCAAATGTTCTCCAGGAAAGGCTGACACAAACAAATAACTGGTGTCAGAGCCATGGACTAAAACTGAATGCCAAAAAATACATAATAGTATCCTTTGGGAAGTCATCCACCTCTGGTAACTATCATATTGACAGCAGACCCCTAGAAGTTGATTCAGCAGTCATGGACATGGAGACACACATAGACAATAATATAGCCTTTGACAATCATGTGTGTGCATCAGTGAGGAAATCATTCTATGCTGTGCAGCTTATGAATAAAAATATGGCATCTAGGGCCAAGGAAGTAATTGTTCCACTGTATTCAGCATTCATCAGACCCATCATTGAGTACAATGGCCCCTTTGGTACTTATCTAACCAGGCATATCCAACAATTGGAACATCCACAGAGGTTCCTCACTAAAACAATACAGGGTGTAAGTAACATGTCCTATGCAGACTGCCTCAGGTCCTATCACTGTATTCTGTCTCCTACAGGTTGTTGAGTGGAGATCTATGTCTGGCATACAAGGCATTGTTAGACCCCACCCCAATGAATGAACTGCATATTCACAAAACAACCACACCAGAATTACTTGTTCTAAAGATATAAACTTTGACTGTGATATAAATAGGACCTGCTGGACAGACAGGTATGTATCCCAGAGACTACCCCTTCTCTGGAACAGGCTCCCCATGCATGTAAACAGAGTTCCTCCCTAACCTAGTTCAACTGTAACTTGGGCACTTGGATGGGGAACAGGAGATTCATCTCTGGTTTGGCATCTATGTCTCTAGTGGATACAGGCAGCCTGTAAATGGTTCATCTCCCAAGCCCTTGCTTACACTTATCAAGGGGTACCAAAACTTGCCAGAGATTTGGGATGCATGGCTAGGCTTAAAAAGACCCTTGTGATCATTAGCCTAGTAAACACATATGAACCTAATAATCATACTGGCTATATCACAACAAAAGTATTGAATCAGCTAAACCTGTGTTACCATATTTCCAGTCTTGTCTCCCCTGCAGCATGAGTGGTCATAACCAAAAATGTCTTAATACCAAGCTGGAAGATGTACTACCACTAATTACCTTTCACTCCTCACATAATACACAAATACTCCAAACAGAAGAAAATAAAATAAAATAAAATATTCAGATTCACTCTTCTAACAGATACAACTCCTGATCACTGCTTCCTTCTAGAAAAAAGTTAACTGGCTCCCCATTACATATACAGCTATTTTTCTACTTGATTCCCTCATATATATAAAATTACAGTAGCACGTTACTGCCCCCTCCTCATAAGAAAACTTCATATAGGTGACCAAAGTCACTCACTGAGGAACAGCCATACATAATGTCATACTCCACAATGTTGAAATAAGTTCACTATTGGGGAAAGTTTTGTATAGTATATCATCCAGAAAATGGTATAAGCTACCTCCAGATATTCAAAAACAAAAATCAACTAATAAATCTCAGTCAGTACCTGATAAATAAATCTAAATGCAACTGCTGTGACATTGGTAAATTCTAACTCTTAAAACTGTATACTCTTGTACTGCAAGAATGTACATATTGTAAATGTGAAATGATCATTATGGAATTAATAAATAAAGACATAGGTAACTTACAAACATTCAACCCAAGCCAGTTTGGATTTGTTAATGGCAAATTCTGCCTACTTGCCATTAATGACTTCTTCAGGATGATTACTAAACCAATGGATGAACACAAATCAATCCACACTGCATATCTAGACCCTTCAAAGGCATTCAACACCATCCCACACTCAGGTATTGTACCTAAACTATCTAAGCTAAATGTTAATCCATGTGTAATTTATTGGAGAGCAAAATACTAATCCATGTGCAATTTATTGAATAGCAAGCTGTCTCACAAATAGAACTCAGGAAATTAGGACGGGCTACTCTACCTCCTCCAAAAGATCTGTCACTAGTGGTGTATCCCAAGGTTCAGTCCTTGGGCCACTCTCCCTTGGCCTTCTCAGGGTCAAAGCTGCTCTGCAGGGTTGAGTGTGCAGATGACTGTAAACTTGGTGTCATCATAAGACACTACAGGACATCAAGATCCTCCAAGAAGGCTGTTCCCAAGCCAGTAGCTGGTGTCAAAACCATAGACTAAAATTAAATGCAAAGAAAATTATAATAGTCCTTGATGCAGTAGTTAGGGTCCTGGGAACCTATGCAGACAATGAACTGTCCTTCAATCACCATGTATACACTTTTGTAAGAAAATGCTTTTTCATTCTGAGCTTATTACTAGGGGTATGGTGTATAGGTTCAGGAATGTGATCAATTCCACTGCATTCTGCACTCTTCAAGCTGATCATTGAGTACAATATCCTGTTCGGTATCTACTGATCAAACTTTTGGCACATCTTGAATGCCAAATCAAGGTACTAAATCATAAAAATAAATATGCAGATCATCTCAAAGCAGTGTCCCTCTTCCTGGTGTCATATGGGCAACTGAGGGGTTATCTCTGCCTCATGTTCAGAGACTCCACAGACCCTATCTTGTTAGATCTACTGTGCATGTTCACACATCCAGTGGAGGCATAATCACCCCTTCAAGAGAGCTAAATCGCATTTGCAACATTAACAGAACATGTTGGTGGGACTGATGTGCTTGAAAGAGAATATAATTTCTTTGGAATTTTCTTCTTCACATAAAGCAAAGTACTTCTCTTACAGTATTCAAATATAATCTGGATGAGTGGATGGATGACTGCAAATTCACCCCTTGTTTAGCACCCTTATCCCTCATTGATAGGGGAAACATGTTAATGTTTTGCTCACGTTCTCATGTCTGGGTTGTTTGTACTTCAAATGCAAGGGCTAAAAACTTCATGGGAATGTATGGCAAGGTTTCTAAAGAGCCTCATGGAATAACAGTATAGTAAGTACATATGACCCTAACTCAGTCATCTTTCTTGGCATGCTTAGGTGGGACTTTGGTGCAAGGTCCAGTGTAGAGATGTGTATGTGCTTTTTTAAGGAATACTGACATGATCTGCATAATACTCTTTGATCTAATAGTTTGCCTTTGGGTATACTAGATGTGAGCTGTACTTTTTCCTGTTTTTGTTACTATTACTATTAGTTTTACTTTTACTATTACTGTTACTATTATTTTAGTTTGAGCTGCTTAAATTTTATTTTCTTGCTTTTGTTTTCAATTGGTTAGAAGAGGTTGTACTTTATATTGTTCACGAGTCCCACTAATTGCTGTACTGTTTTGTTAAGTTTCCTGTTTATGTCTGTTGCAGTCAATTAAACAAACTCTCCTTCAAGTAACAAGTACCATAGGATCATTGACTCCTCCCAGCTGGCAGCAGATAGGACCACAGTTTAGCATTTCATATTAAGGATAGTACCTCAGGAATGTAGTACCTCCCCCATTGGGTTTTATGGTGTTAGTAGTATAAGGCTTGAACCCTTAAGGCTGACTATGTCTGCTTCCACAAAAAAGAAATGTTTTAGTTATTAGTGACTCTATGTTTAAGCATACAGCTCCACAGTCACCAGAATGGAAAAGTAGTTGCTGACTGTAAGCTGCTTGTCCAGCAAGGACAGCCTTTGGTCAACTGTTGTCCAAGGCAAAAGGCCTCCACAGTGCCTCCACCACTACCTGTTGCCCCCATCTGGTCTACCTACACCATCTAAATTACTGGAAAAGTGCCCCTGTTGGAGCAACACCCTCAGTGTCCACCTAGTTGGCCTATGCCTAAGACAGGCTATGTTGTCCAGTGATAGAATCTATGATGTTACAAAGGCCTTAAAGGCTCTTTGGCTGAAACATATGCCTATAACCTAGTGGTAGCCCATAAGGTAGTGAATAACCAAAGGCCCTCCACTCAGTGGAACATGCAAAGAGGCATGATGAAATTTATGGTCCAAGTGTTAGACACAGGAAAGAGACTTGTCTTCAGTAATATGTCACCTTCACCAAGAATAATAGCTAAATACCAAGACAAGATAATTGCATTTAACAATTGACTATAATATTGGTGTCATTCTAAGGGGGTCCAGTATGTGTCAGTCTGGGATGAGATAGTAGATAAGACTTCCTGGCTTGCCAGGGATGGCTTACACCTATGATACCAGAGTTTCCACATACTATCTATAGCATTTTCTCCTCCATAAGTGGCTTTTTTAGGTAAAGTTACTGTACTGCAGAATCCTACATGACAGATGCAAACTCAGATTTGGGCAACATTATGGAAGCATTACTCAGTGCTAGCAGTGTAAACAGAAAGATGCCAGAACTTGAGACGCTCGTGCAACTCAAACACATTCATATTTGTGTAGTTACTGAGGCATGGTTACAGTACAAGGACAGCACTCCCTCTATACCAGGGATTAGTGCCTATCATACTGTCAGAACCCTGGGTAACTGTGGAGGAGAACCTGTATTTGTTAAAAACACCATTACAGCACATATTACCCACGACTGTAACCTGGAGCTCCTGCTGATCCAAATCACTCTTAATAAATCCAACTATTACTTTATTACTAGCTACAGACCTTCACCAATGTCCCCCCAAAATTAAGGAAATTATCTGAACACTACTGAGGCATTAAATATCAAACCAAATACCTTCTTGCTAAGGGATTTCAGTTATCCAAGCAATGGTTGGCACACTTACACTCCTAAATATAGTTCTGCTCAGCATTTTGTACACTTTGTTAATATCAGTGCACTGGAGCTTAGTAAATTACCAAGGGAATATCTTCATGAGCCAGTGAATTCATATTACTCCTGTACTCTTCCCTTATCAGACCCAGCACTGAATGCAATGCCCTTTCTGATAAGCATAAATCCAGGCATATAACTCAATGTGAAAAGCCTCAAAGATATCTAAGCAATTATCCTGAAAGATTAGCATGACTCTCTTTATACTCTGTAGCCTACTGTCTTGCTCCAAGGTGATCCTTGTCTAGATTTTTGAGCCATGGCGGACCCACTCCTATTTGACCTCCATTTTCTTCTCAAAAACCAGCACCTCTACAAACACCTACATTAGACCTGTAAATCTACTCCAAAACATAAATAAAACTTACTGGATGGACAGGTTTCTAACACAGTGTATTCTCAGCCAACGGAATAAGCTGCCACTACAGGTCACATAAAGTACTATTTTGGCTACCTTTAAGGTTAGTGTTGATGAGTGGATGGATAAACACAAATTTACAACAGACTTATTATGTAATGTCCTGCTTGATTTGGCAGGTAATCAATATTAGGTACTTGACTAAGGGAGACAAGAACTTTTGTCTTCTTAAAGGTGTATATCACCAGGTATGTTATGGTCTCTGTAGTGCTTGTCTGGTATTATTCCTATGTTGCTATGTAATATGAGGACAGACGTTAGTCTTTCACTCTTCTATCATCAAATGTAAGTGTGTAACCTGTTGTGCCATTAACATTGGCAGGACATACTGCAATTAAAATGTACAGTCTATACATGCAATCAGTCATTTATTTATTTCTGAGCCCTACTTTTTCCTATTCTGTGGTCATGAGGGAGTCAGAGCCTATCCCAGAACGTAGGAGGATGTCAGGCGGAAATGAAGTCCTTGATGGGACACCGGTTCATTGCAACACACACACACACACACACACACACACACACACACACACACACACACACACACACACACACACACACACACACACACACACACACACACACACACACACACACATCATTCACAAGCACAGATACAGGTCTTTCAGTTCACCTAACAGAATGTCTTTGGGACATTGGAGAAATCAGTAAGGGAAAAACAGATTTACATAAGGAGGCACAGCCAAGAACTGAACCAGTGAATCAAGAGTTCTGAGGCAGCAATGCTAACTGCTATGTCAGTGAACTACTGATGCACACACACACACACGCACACACACACACACACACACACACACACACACACACACACACACACACACACACACACACACACTAGCACATCATTAAAAAAACTGTAAACATTGCTATCAATCTTTATCAATTCAGACAGAATACTTCAAATAATATACTAAACATCCGACAGCTATATATGAAAGCATTCTTTAAAAAACAAAAGCACTTATTCATTCCACATCTGCATTGCCTGTCATTTTCAGGCATGCTACGTGGCACTCTTCGGTTAGATCCAGAGTGAAATTCCCCGTTGCTTGACTGCAATACACAAAATGAATTGCTTACATACAAAAAAGAAATTACAGGAAATCACTTTAGCTATCACTCTTTTAACATTGGCAAGACCACTGTTTTGAATCATTTTTATTTGGCAGGCTCCAAGACACAACAATGAGAATGTGAAAAAGGAAAAAAAAAACCCAGAAAGCTGACAACCATTTCTATTCAAAAATTATTTTGCTCTGAATGAAAAAAAACTACAGTTATCAGAAAATATTTCTGTAGTCAGTTTGCTCCATGTTGTTCCCTTTTAGTTTTGCAAATTTTCTGCAGTATAAACAATGCACCGTGGCTGTTTGCCCACTCCCTTCCTCCTCCCATGGTGTCCTTGGTGCCCCAGGCCCCAGGCCAGCTGGTCGTGTGATTCTCATTAGTTCGAACAGCCTGCCTGGAAAATGCAGTCTCAGCACAAACTACTTGCATAAAACCCCAGGCTCCACTTTCTGCAAAGGCACAGTGCATCTGGGATTTATGTAAGCCTGAAATGAAAAACACATCCTACTTTTCTGATGTTGTTCTTTTCTCTATTAGTCCCCTTTGTTTCATATTACTGTCCAAAGAGGAGCACAGCATTCGTTTTAAATTAGTTTTACTTCTTCTTGTCTCCTATTTCTTTGGGACAGTGCCCCACATCTAGTATGCTCTGTTGGTCTTTGTGTGCCTGTCTGCTGTAAAGGAACACCTTGGCATGACTCTTGCACAGCAGTATTTCTATTCTGCACTATCAAGGATGATCTCTTTATGCAGAATTCTCCATGTTTTTAATTGCAGTGGATGACTTTTCATTTACTGTGATATCTAATACTTCAGGGATACTTTGTTGTCTTTCACAGCTTTTGTGCATCTCCAGGTCCCTTAAGAATTAATATCTTCTGATTAAAAATGCCTTGTCTTATTGCAGTAAAGCTTGGTCTGCATGCTTAATATGCAAAATGCAAACACATCCTTGACATTTGGCACAATAGTGTTTTTGTTTATTCTGCACTCTGAATGCTCAGTAAAGTCAACAAGAACCCATTTCAGGGATTACCTATGGGCTACAACATGCAAACTGAGGCGGAAGCAGCAGAACACAGGGCACTCTAGTGAATATGCCCTACCCCTTTGGAGTTCGGCTGTTTAAACGTTTGACTGTGATATCAACCAACGATCTTGTCATTCAAGGAAAGAGTCTGCACTGTGACTGGAATTCGGAAGCTCTGTCCAGGAAATTCAGACTAATGTCTTATGGAGCACTAGAGAGTGTCATATATAATTTACAAATGCAACACTCGCATGCATTAATCATTCAAAATGGAAGGGCAAAAGTGACTTCTGTTACTCTTGTTGACAGATTTTCCCAAGGCAGCCATAACAAAATGCAATAAATTAACTTATTGACAAGGTTATGTCTGGTTTAGAAGGCAAAAATCTCATATGACCTTTAATTTCTTAACACTTGCAAGGATCTGCAACACTTCAGTGCATCTTAGCAAATTCAGTTACATTCCCACTCACTCCCTCAAATGAAAAAAAATATACATACACAGACACACACACACACACACACACACACACACACACACACACACACACATATATATATATATATATATATATATATATATATACACACACACACACACACACACACACACACATAAACAGATATATGTCAACATTCAAATGGTCTATCACTTTTATCTAATAACAAGTGGTCTAAAAAGTGATCTAACGATAGTCTTCCTCAAATTTTACCAGTTATAACTAAGAATAAGGAATATTTATGACATTTTTGATTATTGGTATTAGTTTTCTTAAAGATTTATAAATAACATTGCAGTTTGCTTTTTACATTGTATCACACTGTGCAAGTTTGTGCTGGTGGTCCCCTTCCAATGTTTTTTCCTTTTTTCCACCATAATGTGACCATGGAAATGTTATATAATAGTAGTGAAACCATGGAATTGTTATATATAATTTAGGGGGTGTGGGTCAAAGCTGGGTTAGATGAAGTGTATTAGATCAGTAGTGCTAAATCATTTATGTTAGATATTCTGATTTAAATCAAATGATATACATTCATATATGTGTGTATGTGTGTGTGTGTGTGTGTATGTATGTATGTATATATATATATATATATATATATATACACACACACACACACACACACACACACACACACACACACACACACATATATATATATATATATATATATATATATATATATATATATATATATATACTCACACACACAGTCACATGTATTTATCTCTCTCTCTCTCTCTATATATATATATATATATATATATATATATATATATATATATATATATATATATATATATATATATGTGTGTGTGTGTGTACACATATATTTATATATATATATATATATATATATATATATATATATATGTATGTGTGTGTGTGTGTGTGTGTGCTATACGAGTTATTGCTGCACACATTTTGTGTGTTGAAAAAGTGGTGTTTAAAATGCTGTTACAGTTTGTCAAATTATGTGTAGCAACTGTCTCATTTACAATACATATCTGACAACCCTCTACTAATAACTCACTCTAGTACAGAGTGCAAGAGATGTATCCACACCAAGAATCTTGAATCCCTGCTCTCTCGCACTTGAAAAATAACACTGAAGAGGTTGTCAACTCACCCACCACTATTCATACACATACCACTGCTCATACACATAGTATGCATCAAATGCGAAAAACCACATAAGTGGAGGTTCTCTCAAAAAACTTACAGAAACACCAGAAACCTCAAAAAAAAAAGACTACTACAACTTACACAGTTCCCACAGAACCCAAGACACATAGCAACACCACTGTCTCACCTACCAAGCCCTTAAGGAGTAACACTCAAAAAACAAATTTTCTTGTCATTGGAGACCCCATAGTGAGACACACGATGTCCCACTCATCAGGGTAGATAAGTAGAAAGTCACGGTCAGCTGCCTCTCTGGTGCCAGGATTCATCAGATCACACATGGACTCAGATCTCTTGGCAACAGGTACCATTATGACACTGTCATAGCTCATGTTGGAGTGAATGACCTGAGATGTACCTGACTGGACTATATGAAGAGAGATATGATTGAGCTCTCCAAGTATGTGTCCCAGGCAGGTACGTCCCTAGCCTTGAGCAGCATATTACCCTCACCTAGAACAATGCCACAGAATAAACAAACAATGACTGATTTCAATAATATGCTTAGTTTTTGGTGTCATTCAAAGGGGATTCAGTTTTTGTCAGCCTGAGATGACATGGTTGCACACCTCACTGCTTTGCCAGAGATGATTTGCACCTGGCACCACTAGGCTTTCGGCTGCTGGCAAAGACTCTTGTCTCCCCCATAGTGCCTTTTTTAGGCAAGGTCTCAAAAACAAAACTGCCACTGTGAAAATTGCCAACCATAACAAAATAAGGGTTATGTTGTTAAACACTAGGAGCTTAAATGAAAAACTGCACAACCTGGAAGCACTTCTATCAATGGAGTATGTAGATGACTGTGGAGTCAGAGAAACCTAGTTCAAGGCCTCAGAGAGTACCTCAGCTATGCAAGGGTACAACGCCTTCCACATCTTCAGACTACAAAACGAATGTGTGAGAACCAAAGGAGGCAATGTTTCTATCTATATTAGGGATAAATTCACCTCCCGACTAGTTAGATTGGACAACTCAGTGGAGTTACTCCAAGTTCAGATTACTGTGGGTAAGACCCCTATTCAAGTCACAGCTAGTTATAGATCACTGTCTATGGATCATGATGTGCATGAGTCCTACTTGACCAAACTGGAGTCAATCCAAATATTGCCAAGTACTCTGGTCATGGGGGATTTTAATTATCTCATCATCAGCTGGGAAACCTACTTTAGCCCTAACTCATTACTGCAAAAGTTCGTGACTTTGTTAACTTAAATGTCCTGCAACAAATTGTTCAAACTCTACTAAGAGGAACAAACTTACTAGATCTGGTCCTCACTAACATGACAAAAAGATGTACCACTACAACTGTTGGATCATCATTAGTCAAATATGACCTCAAATCAGTCACCTTCTAACTGGCATTAACACCAAAACTCTAAAAGGGGGAAGTCAGACGAAAGAATTTCACCAAAGCTAACTATACCCTTCTACGGGTAGGTATACATATCTTCCAAGCCTCATCCCCTAGCTGGAAGTAGTAACTACACCAAAGCTTACACTAAAGTTCTGTACAATCACTTGTATAAGTGTATAGCCTTGGCTGTTCCACAGAGAATGAAAGCCAGAGCCCCAAGTAAAAACAAGCTGCCCTGGTGAACATCCAGCATCAACAAACATTACAACAAATGCAAAAAGTTGCGTCTATGAAAATTAAGGAGAGAGCCTAACAATGGAAAATCACCCTCCTCAATCTCAACAGGCAAATATGACAATATGTCAAATCTTCTAAGAGTAACTCTGAGAAAAAAATTAGCAATCACAGTCAAGGATAACCAAAAGGCCTTTTACAGCTATGTATATAGCATAAAAGGTAAGACCTAAGCATAGGCCGAACTAGTGACTAACTGCATCACACACACTGATCCTACACTGAGAGCAAACCTACTGGCGGACATATTTGGCAAAAATTTCTCTCCCATATTCCTTCCGAACTTATCACAAATCTTGCCCCCAACCCCCCCCTACATATCCAAAGAGCAGGTCATTAAAGCTTTGTCTAAGAATAAAAACACAGTCTCTATGGGACCAGAAGGCATCCCAGGATGTCTTTTAAACAAACTAAAACATGAACTAGCATCACCATTAAGTACCCTATTCAATCACAGCCTAACCACAGGCTTTGTTTCTGCAGAATGGAGAACATCTACAGTTATTCCCCTCCACAAAACTGGCCTAGCAACAGACTCAGGGAATTACAGACCCATAAGCCTGATGAAGGGCATTTCCTGCCTGTTAAACCTGGTGGATTTCTTCAAACATGTGACCAGGGCCATTGACAAGGGCAAATCTGTGCACACAGCATACCTCAAAATGGCAAAGGCCTTTGTCACAATCCTACACTCAGGCATTACTAATAAACTTAGCAAATTGAATTTAAACCCCTTTGTTGTAAGATGGGTTGCCAACTGGCTTACAAACAGATCACACACTATCAAAGTGGATGAGTCCACATCAGCCAGCAGACCTGTCACCAGCGGGATGCCACAAGAGTCAGTGCTAGGTCCCCTACTCTTTGGTATATACTTTTCAGAAGTTCAGGCCAAAATGAATGGGCTGTGGCTGACCAGGTATGCAGATGACTGCAAACTGGGTGCAATTACTGAATCTAAAATGATGTCAGTATACTTCAGTATGGCCTTACTCAGATCAATGACTGGTGTCTTAGTCATGGTCTCAAACTGAATGCAAAGAAATATATCATCATTCCCTTTGGTAAAAACAATGTCCCTTCACACTATAAAATTAATAACAATATTCTATGTACCTATGAAGTGGTAAGAGATCTGGGATCACAAGTGGATTGCAACCTTAAAGTTGACCACCGTGTATCTACTGTAGTAAGGAAGACTTTCTACACCTCTAGAGAAAAGGAAGTTATAACCCCTCTATACCCGTCACTAATCAGGCCCATAATTGAGGATAACACCCCTTTTGGCATGTACTGTACAAAGCACCTGCAGCAATTGGAGAGACCTCAGAGGTTTATAACTAAAAGGATCAAGGAACTCCAGCATATGTCTTACACAGACCGACTAAAGTCCCTGCCACTATACTCAGTATTGTATAGACGTCTTAAGGAAGACTTATTCCTGGCTTACAGAGCAATCTACGACCTAAACCTAATAAATTTGCTGCACATCCATAAATCAAGTGGGACTAGAGCTACTCATTCCAGGGACCTAAATATGTCCTGTGACTTGAATAGGACATACTGGAGGGGCAAATTTGTCTCCCAATGAATGCCACATCTTTGGAATAGGCTGCCAATTCATATGAAGCAGAGTACCTCTATGACACTGTTCAAAAGGACCTGGACAAGTGGATGGGGCACTGTAAATTCGTACTGGGGATAGTGCCCACATCCCTCCTGGATGTGGGAAGTAATTACTAAATACAGTCCTGGGTACTGACTAGAGAATCTATAGTATTACATTGGGATGAAACGGTTAGGCTTGAAATGACCTCCAGGTCAATAACCTAGTAATCTCCTATGAACTGTGTAGCTCTAAAATATCCCTTTAAATCAACTAATCCTAAACCTCCTTGTTCTGTTGGAAGGATCAACTTATCCCACTTGACTCTTGCCCTCTTCCCCTCCCAAATAAAATCTTTCAAATGTTTATTAATTGCTATTCACAACTTTTTCTTTGGTTAATAAAAAATATGCCTGACCTACGTATAAAACTAAAGGGAGTAAAAACATTTTTACTGCTTGTATCTTGGTATTCATATCCATAGGCAAGAGCTTCCAATTTCTCAGTTTTTGTATAATCTTTTGTTTAGATTCTTAGCTGCCATAACATAATTTTTTTTAATCCATACTCCTAAATACTTCATTTTATCATGTCCCCATAAAATATGTGTATTGCTGAACCAATTCATGTGTGGGTACGGAAACACTTCACATAATCGAATGACTGAAATCTCGAATTTCATATGGTCGAGACCATATGATCGAGATTTCAGTAAATCGAATATGTGTAGTGTTCAAAAATAATAGTTTAATTACCTTAATATGTTACGTGCACACAGAGGCAAGTATTGTTGTACACTCTGTGTGTACGTAATGTTTTATTTGTTTTGCGGTGTTGACAGGAAATGAGAAATCTCCTGTTTTGCGCTTCCGCATACAGTGCAAGACAGGAGATTTCCCATCTCCCCACTGTAGCGCGATCTTGGAGTTGGTATATTTAAGTAGGGGGGGGTGGGTTTTTTTTTTATTTGTTGGTTTCGCTTCAGAAGTTCGAGTTTCTGAAACTCGATCTTTTGGTTTTGGTTATTTGCAATTCGAGATTTTGGTAATTCGAGCTTCTGAAGTGAATACGTGGGTACATAGTTTATGGCTATAACCTTTGTTTTATCTTCATCAATTTTATGTCCTGAAAAACCCAGAAATGACTAATTTGTTCAACAACACTAAGACGTTCTTTCCTGGTTCCATCAGGTACAAAATTATATCATCTGCAAATAAAGCCAGTTTTTTCCTGAACACTATACCAATTATATCCATACATTTTTAAGTCCCTTATTTTCTTTGCTAATAGAGTAATACGTACATTTTCTCCATGTTCCTACTGCTGAATTTATGTCTTTCATACCAAATATTTTCATAAATTTCTTCAGAAATCTACCCTCTTTGGTTGTATTTTCTTTCTAGACCCCCAGATACATGTTTATTGCTACAAATCAAATTTCAGTCCCCACCTATGAGTATTATTCCCTGCTGAAAGCTGTTTATTTCTTCCATTTTTAAGCTCCAAAATAACAGTTTTAGGAGGAATATAAATACAAGTCACCATAATTCTCAGCCCTTGCTACCACAAATCTTCCATCATTATCTCCCCTCTTCTATCATTATTGGAGCTCATTTAGCAAGTAATATAAGTACTCCTCTTTTCTTTTTTCCCTGATATTATTCTGAATATCCATCCAAAAATAATCTCTTTATGAATTTCACATGCTCAGTTCTTTCCAAATGTGTCCCCTGTAACATTGCTATTTGCACTCTATATTTTTAATATACTTAAATATGCCTTCTTTTTTGTCAATACCTGTGAGACCAATCACATTCCAAGATAATATGGAAACTGTTGCCATTATGGTAAGAAGTCATTATTTCCAACTACTCTATATGGCAGTTTTTTAAATGTCTATTTCCAACCTCAGTGATACATACACCCACTAATGTTTGGCAGGTTAATCCTTTATACCTTTCTTATCAGAAGCATTGGAAGCTATGTCACATTTTACAAGTCTTTTTGTTTTAATAAAAATAAATATACCCAACGATCACCCCCATGACCTTTTAACTAAATAAAAACACACATAATCATGTACATCTTCAAATAATGAAGTTTAACCCTCCTAATTGGAACATTTGTTCCAAATAAACAGCTGCTAATACAAGTCTTAATTAACTTGAAGTTGAGGTTAACAATGCTAAGATACATATTACTGCCAGTGCTTTTACTTACACTAATTGTTGTGTGTTCTTTTCTTTATCTTTATCCCCCATATGAAAACAACTTACATGCTTTCAGAAAACATTCCCCAGGATTTAATAAAGTCCATGTAGGCACAGTGTAGAGCCTACATGGAATGTATCCATGTACATGGCCATGGTTACCCCCCAGCAGCATGCCATGCATATTAATGATGGCGAGCTGCCAAGGGAAAGCAGAGGAACACGGATATTGAATCAGTGTAGGTAGAGGTGTAGCGGCTACCCATGACTGCAGATGAGTGTGAGGCTCCCTGTAATGCTCTCCACCACTGTTGGAATGTTGTGAAGTGTGTCAGCTATATAATATGTCATTTTTTATGATGCATTATGATTTTTCTAATTATTTTATATTTTTACTGCAAGTTTGCATTGCGTGATGTGGAGCACAGCAACAGATGGCTAACACGTGGCAGACATCTAAAAACAGAAACCAGATATAATTAATTATCATAATAAAGATTTTTATTATTTTTCTTTTTTTTTGTTTGCACGGCATGGTGTGGCATGCAGCAAAGCTGAGCTGAACTCATACATACAGATGTCTAAAAATAGAAACTAGATGTAATTCATTATTTACTTATAGTTGTGTTTAAGCATGTTTGCATGGTGTGGTAAGCTGCTCAGCAATGCTAACAGGTAGCCTAGTAGTATATGTGAAGGTACACTAGTTTTTATAACATCCAACTAGCTACATGAGTGGAGTTATGGCCTTATGTGTAATAGGTCCTGGGTTTGAGTCCATAACAGGCAGAATATGTCTGTAAATTAATGTATTATTTTTCTTTAATTTCATTAAACTAGTGTGAATTTTGGTACTGCTGTGCTTTGCTAAGCACTGCTCACTCATGCTAAGCAGTGCATAAACATGCTAACTGCTACCAATGTTTGTGCAGTACTAAGCCTCGATAAAACCATGGTTCTGTGAGTTTGTACACTGCTTGCCTACTGGTTTGCGCACTACTAAGTGATGAGCTGGTTTTATGAATGTTGCTGAATGACGTGTTAGGGTGGGAAAACAGCCTATATTAAGCCCAATAGATAGGAATCCTACATCATTCATTGGAGTTCAATCTACTATTGGTATGGCTGGTGATGTTAGCAAAGGTGTGAGCTTTCGGGTGCAGATGTGGGGTATTCAAGAGTCCAGAGTAATTTTCAGGCTCCTTATTAAAAACCATGAACCCCGGCTGAGGCTGACATAAGAGCAGGGAATGCCCCACATATATGTAAGTGATTTTACCTCTGTTTTACCAATATGCATGCTAAATGTCTGCAAAACTGGTATGCATAATGGTATGCTTCTTTCCCTTTAGCTGCAGCTGAGAGGGCTCACAGTGTTGGATCCCATGCCAGGTGCCTGGCCAGGTTGTGCCGTGAGTGTGCTAAGTACAGATTTAGTATGTTAACTGTAGTGCAATAAGCAAGAAAGAGTAAAGCATTTACTGCAGTAAAGTATAAACAAGAAAAACTGTAGTGCAATAAATGGGCAATTAGAGCTGTAGAGCTGTAGTGCAATAAATGAACAATAAGAACTGTATTTCAATAAAACAATACCAATACTAATAACAGTAAGCAAAATTTTGTTCAACAGGATTGTGTTGTCAAAGCCATTGCAGCAGAGCTGTATGCATTGATTATCTAAGGTAAGGTTGCTGCAGTCAAGTGTAACACTGTAATTGGTGTAGCCAGCAAATCTAATGGTCTGCATACTGTACTGCTTAACTCATAGTACTGTCCAAGGCTGTTTCCAGGCCAGTATCAGTTACATAATGCTCTCTCTTCCTCAAACAGTAGGTAATAAAGGTATATGGGTCAGGTAGCCCAGTCCATGGGCAGATATTGTGTGTGGACTTCACAGATATTTCAAACCAATAAGAATAAAATGTGGTCACTAGCAGTGTTGATTCTAAAATACAGCTTTGTAAATGAATGCAGTATGGTTGTATTCCATGCATGTGCATTCTACTGTCACTGCAGTCTAGTATAACACTGTAATAGTACTAGAATGCCAGAGGAATGCTCTGTAACTTGTATTGCTCAATTCATAGTATAGTTCCAGGTGATCTCCAGGCAAGTATCAGTCACACAGTAGTTAACAGTGACTCAGTAGTTCAGTCTTTTAAATGCTTTGTATGCAGTGCATTTTGCCACACACAGTCCTGGGTTCAAATCAAGTGGTATGTAGCATTAAAGTTTCAGTATCAGTCACGTAATACTCACATTTTCTGTCACACCAGGAACATAACAAATATATGGGTGAGGTAGTCCATATTATGAACAGGTATTGTGTTTACATTTCAAAGAATGTTAATATCAATACCAAGAATGTGTTCATCAGCATTGTTGATTCATAAATAAAGCTGTGTAATTCTAGCATGGCTGTATCTCTTGCATGTCTGTACTAAGTTGCTGCAGTCAATTATTACATTACTTGCAGATGTCCCCTGCAGTCACAGCTATTGGGTTCTACTCCCATGCCTGCCAGCTAAGGTATGACAGATGTATAGGTTACTTACTGTCCAGAAACATGCCTCTCAAGTGTCACAATTTCTTGTAATGTACTTAAAACTGCCTAATCCATCTGTCACATGATTAGCAGATAAAGTATTACCTGGAAAGCAATGTATTACCAAATCTGTTTATAGAACACCTGGATATTTACATAAGTCCACATGAAGTGATACTGTTCTGTGTAGTGGTGTACCTGTATTTATTTCTTGGTCCATACTGACCCATGTTAACAGCTTGAGGGATATTTACATGCTACATCAGCTATAGGAGAATTGTAGTCACTGTACTCAAAACTGATACTACACACCTGTAGAGTATATATTTAAGTGTTTTCAGGGTAATAATCTGCAATGTCAGTAATGGAATGTTTTTCTCTCTCCCCACCCCTTATCTTCATTTATTTATTACTGTTATTTATTATTATGATGTAATATTAAAATATTTTGTTTAACTATATTTAGGAAAAATGTGGTTTCATTATTATGTTTTATTATGATGGTTGATTATTGTTATGTTTTATTATGATGCAATATTAACATATTTGTTAAACTTACTGTTTTGTTGGCCCTATGGCTTATTTTGTACTGGCATGCTGTTACCATACTGACTGTTATATTACTTAATGTTGTGTTGCACATAATATACATTAATACATATTTGGATGAATAACTATGATGTTTTATTCTGTTTATACTAACAATGGTTTGGTTATTACTAACCATAATTGATTGCTATATGTCATTTACTGCAGCATGTTAAGGTAGGCCGAATCCCACTAATCCTCCAATCCTGCCTCCACCAGCCATGGCACCAGATCCCAACATATCTGGGACCCAGACTGGTGGTGCTCCGTCTGCTGCCCCCACACTACCTGTGGTGTCGGGAAGTACTGCCCCAAGGGATGGGGCCTGGTCCGCTCTGGGAGAAGTGGCAGAGGGGGTGTTGTCACCTGGGTAGAGCTGCCAGTCTTGCTGCCCAGGATAGTCCACCATGGCTATGACTGCCACCTGTGCCAAATTGATGACATGCTGGCCACCCTGGTGGGGCAGCCTTGCCCTGGTGCCCAGCCTCCAGCACACGCACCCTCAGAGCAGTGACAAAACAGTGTCAACAGTTCCATGGGTGTGGATGTGAGCCACACTGCTGCTCTCTGGAGGCACATGGGACTTGGATTCCACATCACCCTCCATAGCCAAAGTGTTCACCCCCTCTTGTGTCACACATTGCCCCTGTCTGCTGTCTTTTCTCTCTCTCATCTGTTTGCAAATGCATCCTCATGTACCCAACTTACCTCCCCCACATTCCACTCTCACCTTAAAAAAAAAGACACCTGTTCCCCCCAAAAAAATCATCTCATACATAGCTCTCCATTTCACACACATGTCGACTGGATGCATGTAATTCAGTCCAATTGGCTTAACAATGCAGTTATGCTGTCCTTGCCCCTCTCTCTAGGATTTGAGAATCCAAATTCATCTACAAATATGTCAAAGTGCACAGTTGTTGCAGTACAAGAAATGGATAGCTATGGTTCTTTCCTCCACCCTTCCTGCACATCCCTCCCTGCCTTTCGTTATGTTTTTCCCCTTGCTTTCCTCGTTTCACCACTTTATTTCCCCTTTTTTCATTTCTTTATATTTGTTAGTGCTGTGCAATGTACCACACTGCACAGCTTTGCTAAGCTCAGCTAAATAGTGCCATAATGACTGTATGTGTTTCTAACATTGTAAGACACATGTACAAAATAAACACCTCTGTCATGTTTCACACACAACCCCATCACACCTGCAGCACACTGCATTAACCCACCATGCCACACAACTCTTATTAAACAGGTGGTTTAAACAAAACATAGTAATTGCCAATTGCAGTCATTAGGCATGTTTCAGTGGAGCTGTGTGCTGTGCCATGCTGCACAGTGCAAACTGGAATAAAATGTAATGGAATAAATGGGAGTATACCTTAGACTCTGGTGCAATAGTACACTACTAGACAGCCAAAGACATGATAATGGATGTTACTCAGGCCTGTGATAGCAGGTAAATGTGCCCTTTTATCAGCAACATGTAGAAAGACACCTGCTAAGGCATTCATGGCAAAATACATATTCAACTGGGACTATGGTGCAGAAATACATCCATATAAAGCCATGCCCATATTGATGTACGTAGAAAATGTATGTCACAGCCTGTATGTGTGCACATATATCTTGCAAATACACCCACTGTAGCAGTTACTCAGTAGCTCAGTCTGTTAAATACCTTTCATACAGTATATTTTACCACACAGTCCTGGGTTCAAATCCAGTATTGTGTTGCATTTCAATTACATTATTGTGAAGACAGCAATTAATGAATGACTCATGCACTCATTATCCACACAAAGTATTGCAAATTAAATAACTGCTTTTCCTGCAGGTAGGGACACACATCACATATCTCTATCGTGTTACTATATGTCACCTAGTACTCTGTTTTGACACAGCTGCCTAACATACATACCTTAAACACATGCCATAATTGGAGTGTAAAGGGTACTCTCACCCTGGCTTTGCCTCTACAACAAGACTGACACAGCTGACACAGATACACCTACAACTTGTTGTCCTCCAAAGTATTCACAGTCACTGCCTATTTCTATTACCTGCAGCAGCAGCTGCAGCCTGTGATACACACAGCTCTGTGTAAAGGTTTATGCTACAGACCTACCCTCTGTGACAATGTAGTCTCTTCACTCAAGCAATGTCCATCTCAACAGCTAAGAAAGGGGCCCTGTTCTACATGAAGGCCTTATATATTGCACAGTGGTTGCATGTCAATGGCTAATGATAGTGCAACTCAGCTGTTTTGGCTACAATTAGCATATCAGAGTCACAGACTGGTTTAGAGGCAATTACCTGCTAATGAAAAGCATGTTAAAATGCAAGCAGCTGGCTATGGGCAAAGATTCTGTATGAGACTTTCCTCACACAGAGCACACCTTTGCAAAACAGTACTAGTAGCACATTTCAAAAGAGGAGTACTGCATTTCACCAGATATCTAAGTGTTTTTTTGTGTATAACAGGATGCAGATGAGAGGATAGCAGTATGGGGAATATGGAGCAAAGCAGTAAGCCTGTCTTAGACCTATGGTAATGACATATCATTGATACCCTGCTGTTTTACACATGCAGGGGACATACAATATATCAGGGTTGCATTGTCTTTTGTCATTGTGGCACACTGGTATTATTGGACTGTCCCAATATAGTGGGTGTAATAGCACACTGCTACTTGTCTGGCACTGGCCTTATGACATATTATTGGGTGGCTAGCTTTAAGGGACACACCACAATGGACCGAAGTATTGGGTGTATGATCATACAGCGGAATCTCTCATGGTACACAGGGAACTACCTCAGTAATGATACTATCTCAGTTGTATACACACACACACACACACACACACACACACACACACACACACACACACACACACACACACACACACACACACACACACACACACACACACACACACACACACACAGTATGTTGTCATACTGTGGGGTATAACATGTGTGAGCAAGTAGTGGATAGTGCCAGCCATTTTGTTCTTGCTGTATCTGTACTTAGTGGATATCCATGTATTTGATCCTCTAATGCATTTCCCTTTTGGCATGTTTCAGGACTTATTTATCACAGACATTATGCCTCCTTTTCAGATGCAGAGAATGAACTAGTACTTCAAGGACTATGGCAACATCATCACATCCTCCTATCCAGGGGGAGGCATAACAGGGAACAGTGGGCTGCACTGTGCACAGGCCTTGTCCAGGATGTTAATGAGACTGGCCACCAGGACAGGACACATGAGCAGGTTCAACACTGTGCTACAGAGATGGTAAATGCTGTACAATGAAGAGCAGCTGATGTAACCAGAGACTGTGCCATCACCAGTAGAGGGCCTGCAATGGAACAATCACTCACAGCCACTGAGGAATTCCTGGTGAACCTAAGGGACACATGACAGCTCTCAGGCATCCATCATACCATACATAATGGATGCCACAGTGTCCACAGCAGATTAGCGTGCAGGTAAGCTTACTGTGATTACCACTGTAATACTGTATCAGTCATTCTGTCAGGCTGTGCATACCTATATGTGAGTGTCATGTCTAAATGCTGTGGGGGGGTTTTAGCTCAGTTGTACACTCATACTCAGAATGTCAGCATTACTTCAAGTAACACAGCAGCTTCTGTACATGTGAGATATATACAGGTATTACCTTGTTGTACTGCAACATGCGGTGGTACTGAAATTACTTCACCCTCACCTTTTTACAGGTCCATCAGGAGTTATCCAAGGCTGTGGTCCTGCTCTTGGTAAGCTTGATACTGTTTTGTTATAGGACATATATATGCTCTTAAGGGTAAGGGCCAGGATAATTCCCTATGTACAGTTAATGTTGTGTGTAACCAGAGTGGAATGTTTGTATGCTCCAGTCTGGAACAGTTACCTAAGTTTCCTAGAGTGGGTAATCAGATGAGTGCAGCTGAATGAGCAGAAACACTTTTGCAGTTACAGTTCAGAACAAATAAGCCTCCTGGTGTACATGAGGCAATTAATCCGACATGCCTTTTACATACCGAAAGGTCGATGGTACATACCTTAGGCACTGAAACTTGTATTTGTATATATTTGTTAATATAGGTGTACTGGGTTTTGTGTGTTGTTTTATCAGGTATAGTGTCATATTTCACACCTAAAAGGTACATTGTACTGGCCAAGTGTCACGTGATTTACCTGACGTGCTTATTATAAATGCCTTGAGTCAAATGTGTATTTTGTTGTAAGGATGTCTGTTGTGCATGAAAGTGGAGATGAGATGATGTGAGAGTGATAATGCAGTTGTGAATCATTATTATTATGACTCTTTGTGGATTTTCCATACATAATAGTGCAGGAAGTAATGTGCTGCTTTTGTCTTGGTTTCCACAGGTGACCAGGGGTTGGGCTCTCTCCTCCACACAACCTGATGTCAGTGTCTCTTCGGACTCTGACAATGATGGTGGCCACAGTGAGGTACAGGTGGGGTTCCCTGGGGCTGAATCTGTCCCAGAGGTTGACATCCCTCTTCTGCCTTCACTGTCACCACACACAGTCCGTATTCCCACACATATCCAGTCCCCACAGGCGTGAAATATGGAACAGTCAGAGGGCGGAGACATTGAACATGCCAGTATGGCAACTATGGCTTCAGTGAGTGTAGATACTGGCCCTAGCCAGAGACCTGGTGAGGTCCCACACAGGAGAATTGACAGGGATGCTCATAAGAGAACTGCTGTCCATCCACCATTGTTGCAGGTGTCACATCATGGGTCACTCCATGCATGTTTTGGGCGATCATGGAGGCACAGGCATGTTCTGAATGGAACACCAGATGTATACTTAAGGTTATGGATGCAGCACAGTCTGACATCTGTGACTGCCTCCACTGCATTGGGGACACCCTGGATTTGCTCAATGATGCAGTGGACAGACAGTGGGTTGAAAGAGTATCTATCTTGGACTGCACACTGTGTTGGAATGCGTGGTTGAGTTGGGTGGCAGACCCATGGACATAGGTCAGCAACAGTATCTACTGATAGTCCATGCAGCCATGCACAGTTATATTCCCATAGTGGCAGTACATCCAGCGCTACAAAGCGGAGTGTGCTGTTCACACCACAATGTGGCAGATCATGGGCACATGGTCCTGGGTGGTCCTGTGGGGGACACGGTCCAAGCAGACAGCAGTCACCATCAGGTAACTGCACCGCATCTGACTTTGGGCTTGGTGGTGCCAGTGCAACTCCTAGCAGAGCCAGTTCGTGTCTTCAGGGTCAGAGATGGGGAATTGTTGACTCTACCATGTACAGTTCACAGCTGTCCAACACCCATGTTTTGCTAGCACTGAGCTTGCACACAATCATACACCACTGTCCACTGTCACATTCAGGTCACCTACAGACACACACGGCAACTCTCCATGGTCCATCTAACCCACTCCCCTTCCTGACTGACACACATGCTGTCAACCATTTGGACCAGCCTAGGCCTCCAGCACCCCCACACATCACCTTGTGCAAGTGATGATACCTGTGCCACATCCTTGTCATCCTTCCCATCGATGCAGGGGAATGAAGCTATGTGTCTGATGCACAGGGTGACTATAATACTTGACATGTACTTGTATAATGCAGTATTGTTTTGCTATGCCACTTGCAGTGGTCATCAACACTGTATGCTGGCATGTGTCATGAGTACGCAACATACTATTGTGGACCTCATGTTGTATGATGTTGTACTGGCAGTATTGTTACACAATGACAGGTATGTCACAAACCTGTGTATGTTTCTGTTCCAGAAGTCTAAGGGGATAACCTATGAACACACAGCAGCAGTGAAGTGGCACAGCATGGCATGGCAGCAAAGCAGAAATATGACTTTAGCAAGGTATAGCAGTATACGTACATGGCTCCATAGGATAACATCTGTATGACAGTCAACCAAGGACAAGCGTACTCATGCATTCATAATTTGTGATAAGGTCTGCTACAGGAGCAAGGTATGACCTTGCTGGAGTGCATATGCTGCCTATCGGTAGGGAGCATAATAGATGGATGATGCATTGTAAAAACATTAACCTCCTATGTGACATTAGTACTACATGCTTGTGGGAAACATTTGTCTACCAGACATAAACACTCCCTTGAAACAGACCCTGCTTAATGGTACACAGAGCACTTCAGCACACCTCAGCACATGTTATCTGTTTGACTGGCTGGGTGGCCATCATCACAACACACGTCATCTGTCTGAGTCCCTCTTGGACTGGGGCAATATGTGCTGGTCCTGTACCGAGGGGTATACAGATGTCTCTGATTGCTAGGGTTTATGGCTATTATGCTAATTACATTCACATGCCCTGTGGCTCCATAACTTAATGTATACTGCCGTAACAGCCTCACACACAAACATGGCTACATTCAGGCTGGCACCACTTCCACTCACTGCATACAGGACACACCAAGACACACACATACTGCAAGTTGGCTGTATGTAGCTTAGAACACTTACCTATGTACTGGTATGCAATAAAGATCACAGTGCCCGATACACGCAACACAACTGATGTCTGCTAGTACTATTGGTTTACAACATATAATGCTTGTTGATATCAGCAAGCGCCATTGTGGTCTGTTATTTGGGGGGCCCACATCCCCTGCTACAAATAAAATGATGCAAAACACTAACTATGTCTAAGTTACAAAGCTTATCATACGTATGCCATATGGATATACACACGCACCATGTTGGGCGGAGTGAGATTGAAACCCTTACCTATCTATGCTTATACACTATAGATCACAGTACTTAAAACATGCAGCATGGCTTGCATCTGATACTGTATTGCTAGCTTGTAGTCTTAAGGTGAGTGACATCAGCAGGCCTTGTAGAAGAGGGCAGTTTGGAAGCCAGGAGCAAATTACGGGCCCAAAAAGTGCATGACCATTGCTGCATGATTTTATTTGTAGCAGGGGATGTGGGCCCCCCAAATGACAGACCACAATGAGGCTTAACCATCATGGAACTCATAAACAAAGACACTGGAGAGCTCCAAACTCTGGATCCTACACAGTTCGGGTCTGTAAAAGGCAGATCATGTCTCCTAAACCTGATAGACTTCTTTGAAGTAGTCACCAAGGTCATAGATGAGGGTAAGATAGTTTACACAGCCTATCTAGATCTCACCAAGGTGTTCAACACCATCCCCCACTCTGGAATTATAGATAAACTCACTAAACTAGGTATACATCCCTATGTCACAAGATGGGTTGCCAACTGGCTTACTGACAGAACCCACACTGTGAAAGTAGCAGACTCCAAATCAGACTTCAGACCAGTGACAAGTGGAGTACCACAGGGTTCAGTCCTGGGTCCTCTCCTGTTTGGTATCTACTTCTCTGAAGTACAGGTTAACACAGAAGGTCTTTGGCTAACTAAAACTAGGAGCCATAATCGAAACTCCTAACGATGTGGACATCCTACAAAAAGGCCTCACTGAGACAGATGCCTGGTGTCAAAGCTATGGTCCCAAGCTCAATGCCAAAAAGTGCATTGTCATCCCCTTTGGTAAAAACTCTGTACCCATAAACTACCACATATGCGGTAGTCTACTTAACACCAAACGTGTGATAAGAGACCTTGGGACACAGGTGGACAGTAGTCTCTCCTTTGATAATCACATTGCCACAATGGTCAGAAAATCCTTCTACATGGCATACCTCATCACAAAATGTTTCTCATCCAGAAAAAAAGAGGTAATTGTTCCCCTCTACTCATCACTCATTAGACCCATTATAGAGTACAACACCCCTTTTGGTATGTACCTCTCTAAAAACTGCATTTTACCTGATTTTCTGACTTGCTAAAGTTTATATCTGTAACAGTAACAGTACTTAGAACACATCTAGAGCCTGTGTACTGCATTTCCTGTGTTGCACTTAATTTAAAATCGTTTTTTTCTCTAAAAACTGCATTTTACTAGATTTTGGCCTAGCACTCAAGTGTGGGGTCATTTATTGCACTGTTGTGATTATTTTGCTGCATGTGTCTCTCTGTAACCTTTAAACTACAACAAAAAGAAAAAAAACAAAAAAATCTTGCTTTTTTCCCACTTTCTGAAAGTTAAGAAAGTTCAGTTACAGATTTGCTGTTCTGAACTGTTTGGAAGTTTCTAGAAGGCCAGTGCTTGCTTGGGCTAAAGGGAAGTCTCTGTGTTCACCAGTGGGAGTGGTTAACACTGAACAGCCTGCCTGTCCCTGGAGGAGTGGTTACTACCTAGAAGCTGTAGTTTTATTGGCCATTTTGGGTAAATTCTAAACTCCTTGATCTGTCTCTCTTAAAACCCAGCTGCCTCGTGGTTTTGGTATCTTTTCAGGCTTGCTAGTTGTTGCTGAAGCACCTACCAAGGGGAGAAAACACTGAGAGAAGAAAAGGAGCCACTTTTGTGATTTTAAGTATTTTCTTCTGATTTTTTGTTAAGTTTTTTTGCTTTGCCGCCTATTTTTTGGCATTTTCCGGCTTGCTAAAGTTTATATCTGTAACAGTAACAGTACTTGGAACACATCTAGAGCCTGTTTACTGCATTTCCTGTGTTGCACTTAATTTAAAATCTTTTTTTTCTTTAAAAACTGCATTTTACCTAATTTTGGCCTAGCACTCAAGTGTGGGGTCATTTATTGCACTGTTGTGATTATTTTGCTGCTTGTGTATCTCTGCTACCTTTAAACTACAACAAAAAAAAAACAAAAAAATCTTGCTTTTTTCCCACTTTCTGAAAGTTAAGAAAGTTCAGTTACAGATTTGAACTGTTTGGAAGTTTCTAGAAGGCCAGTGCTTGCTTGGGCTAAAGGGAAGTCTCTGTGTTCACTAGTGGGAGTGGTTAACACTGAACAGCCTGCCTGTCCCTGGAGGAGTGGTTACTACCTAGAAGCTGTAGTTTTATTGGCCATTTTGGGTCAATTCTAAACTCCTTTATCTCTCTCTCTTAAAACCCTACAACTCTCTTTTTGCGCGGTTTTGCACACTGAGCAGCATCGGGCAGCGCCGCCTAAACAAGTTTAAACTATTCCAGGCTCCACAAAGTCTGCTCTTCACTTTTTCCCTTAGAACTGTCCAAACTCTCAAAGTAATCACTCTATTCTCTTTCTAAAGCCCTGCACTTGCTCAGCTATTATAAGGAAACACTAACTAACTAAAGCACTACACCCTCCTTGACTTCTCATAAGTATTAGGCTCCCGATTGGTCCTTCCTGATCAAGTGAAAAATCAGTTCCCTTCCCTAATATGATCAGTAAAAAAACAGTTCCCTATACTAATCTGGTATGTCCAAGGGTCAGTTTCAAGGTTACTCTCCAGACCAGCTGGTGAATCTGGGAATTTTGAGGCAATGTTACAATTGCCTTATGTACACGGACAACCCTCTCCTCCTTCCAACAAACTCTAATACATGTGAGAGATGCAGTTACACAGCCAAACTGGAGGCAGAGCTCTCTCAACCCAAGACTGGCACAGTCAGTCAGGAGGAAAAGGTAACCACCCACACCACAAATCCAGTCTCACACAGACCTATTGCATCTGCATACCCAACACATAAACACACAAAAACATACTCGGAGGCTCTAAATAAAAATCTGCCTAAACAGCAAAGACCTCCTAAGCAGATATCCAAGCAACAGCCACCCCTAAACAATACCCATGAATCACATATCTCACAAAATCAGTGTGCCTCACAGTCACAGCCCTTAAGGCCAAACAACACACTAAATACACTTGTTATAGGGGACTCTATTGTCCGACAAACTGACGTCCCACTCACCAGAATGAACAAGGAGAAGGTCACTGTAAGCTGTCTGTCAGGTGCCAGGATCCGCCACATAACACAAGCACTCAGCTCACTCCAAAGCAAGTACAAATATGACTCTGTCATTGTCCATGCTGGTGTGAATGACCTGAAACGTACCTCCCTGGACTACATGAAAAGAGACATAGAGGAGCTCTCTGACCATGTAGCCCAGGCTGGTATGACCCTGACCTTGAGTAGCATCTTGCCCTCACCAAGAATGATGCCACAGTATAAAGACAAAATGATCAGTTTCAACAATTGGCTAAAGTATTGGTGTCATTCAAAGGGGATCCAGTGTCTGTCAGCCTGGGATGACATGCTCGACAAGCCACGTCGCTTCGCTAGGGATAACTTGCACCTGTCACCCTTAGGCTTTCGTATACTGGCCAAGACTCTTGCCACCCCCATAGTGCCTTTTTTAGGCAAGGCTCAAAGGACAAACCCACCTCCATAGACAACCCAAGGATAAAAAAACTAAAGGTAATGCTACTCAATGCCAGAAGTCTAAACCTCAAGATGCACGCACTTGAGGCTCTCCTCAGTATGGAGAAAATTGATGTCTGTGCAGTAACAGAAACCTGGTTCAAGGCTCCTGAGAGCACAACAGCACTACCAGGTTATAACTCATACCATGTGTTTCGGCCCCAAAACTCAGACCGAAGCACAAAAGGAGGGGGAGTATCTATATTAATCAAAGATACCTACACCTCCAGGTTAGTGGCACTGCACGAAGCATCGGAAACCATCCATGTGCAACTAACAGCGGGCAAAACTGCCTTTCAGTTTGTAGCCTACTACAAAACACCCTCCCTATTACAGGAACCCCACTTGGCATTCCTGTGAACACTGGAGAATATGAAGGTCTCTCCAAACACTATGTTATTGGGTGACTTCAACTACCCAAGCATTGACTGGGAAAACTACTCAAGCCCAAACACCCTCGCACAACAGTTCCTTGAATTTATAAACTCTAACACAATGGAACAACTGGTCACCACTCCCACAAGAGGGAACAGCATATTGGACCTGGTCATCACCAACATGGGGACTCTATGTTCCACACCAGAGGTAAACCCATCATTGGTAAGATCAGACCATAAACAAATTTCCCTGGACATCCATATCCCGTCCCCACCCCCAGCCAAGGAAATCACTGTAAAGAATTTCTCAAAAGCCAACTTTGCACTACTCAAGACTGAGGTGGAATCCTTCAAAGCCCCTGGGCCAGAGGATAATACAGCCCAATCCGCAGAATCCTTTACAAATGCATTCTATGAGCACCTGCAGGAATGCATGGATCGTGCTATCCCAAATAAAACCAAGACTCACTCCTCCAAAAACAGGAGACTGGTCTGGTGGACCCCGGCCATAAATAAGCTATACAACAGAAGGAGGAAGCTGCTACATGACGGAGCAAAATCCCAAAAAGGGAAAGCATCTCTGATCAGTATTAGCAAGAAACTTCGATCCCTCATAAAATAATCAAAGGCCAGCTTCGAAAGAAAAATTGCCCTAGACACTAAAGATAATCACAAGGCCTTCTTTAGTTATGTCAGGAACATGGGCGGAAACTCCCAGATATGCTTTGAATTGTTGCATAATGGTACAAAATACACCGAACCTACAGACATAGCCAACATCCTGGCAGACAGATTCAGTGCAAACTTCTCCCCCTTCCCCCCAAAGGAGCAAATGCCTATCCCAACTGAATGTAACCTCCCTGACATCACAGATGCACAGGTGAAAGCTGCCCTCTCCAAAGCAAAAAACACAGCATCTATGGGACTGGACGATGTCCCAGGTTGTGTCTTACACGAGCTCCAAGAAGAACTGAACCCTCACATTAAGTCACTGTTCAAACTTAGCCTTACTACAGGATATGTACCCAAAGAATGGCGTACAGCTACAGTGGTCCCACTTCACAAAGGTGGTGCCACAACGGACCCCGGAAACTATTGCCCCATAAGCCTGACTAGTCTGGTCTGTAAAACTATGGAGCGTATTATCATGGAACTCATGAACAAAGACATTGGGAGCCTCCAGACACTGGACTCTACCCAATTCAGCTTTGTTAAGGGCAGATCTTGCCTCTTAAACCTAGTTGATTTCTTTGAAACAGTTACCAAAGCCATAGATGAGGGCAAGGTAGTCCACACAGCCTACCTGACCTCGCAAAAGCCTTCGACACAATACCCCACTCGGGCATCATAAATAAGTTTACCAGCTTAAATATCAACCCCTATATCACAAGATGGGTTGCAAACTGGCTCAGAGATAGAACCCACATGGTCAGAATCACAGGTGCCATGTCCAAATCCAAACCAGTTACAAGTGGCATCCCACAGGGCTCAGTTCTGGGACCTCTCTTGTTCGGTATATACTTCTCTGAGGTTCAGGCTAACACGGTGGGATTATGGCTGACAAAGTTTGCAGATGACTGCAAACTGGGAGCCATAATCGAATATCCAGCTAACACAAGCATCCTCCAAAAGGGTCTCACAGAGACGGATGCTTGGTGCCAGAGCCACGGCCTCAAGCTAAATGCTAAAAAGTGCATAGTCATCCCCTTTGAGAAAAACAAGGTGCCCACAAATTACCACATAGGTGGTAATCCATTAAGTACGGAAGAAGTAATTAGAGATTTGGGGACCAACATAGATAGTAATCTCTCCTTTGATAATCACGTTGCCAAAGTGGTTAGAAAGACCTTCTATATAGCCCACCTTATCACGAAAGGGTTCGCATCTAGATCAAGAGAGGTCATTGTGCCCCTCTACTCATCACTCATCAGGCCCATAATTGAATACAATGCCCCTTTTGGGATGTACCTTACCCGACACCTGCAGCAACTGGATAGACCTCAAAAGTACCTCACCAAGAGGATCATGGGCTACAAACAGATGTCCTATGCAGCTCGACTAAAGAAACTCCAGCTCTACTCAGTTGCTTACCACCTACTCAGAGGCGATCTATGCCTGACATACAAAGCCATGTCAAACCCAGAATTAATGGACATGCTCCACCTCAAAAAATCCAAGTCCCTTAGAGCTACACGCTCCAGGGACCTAAACCTCAGCACAAAAATAAATAAGACATGCTGGAGGGACAGATTAATTTCCCAGAGGCTCCCCTCACTCTGGAATAGAATCCCAATTCATGTTAGACATAGCCCCTCGCTGACCCTCTTCAAGCGAAATCTGGATGCGTGGATGGGAAATCGCAAATTCACCCCTGGGATCTCTTCTGTGTCCCTGCTAGACAGAGGCACAGTAAACTAATCTTAAAAGGGTACCTTCTGTCACCTACTTTACAGAGGCACAGTAGGCTAATCTAATAGGGAGGCGGAAGCCAAATACACTCTGGCTAGGCTTATAAATGCCCTAGGGCAGATAGCCTAATATCTACCTATGAACCTATGAACCTAAGACATCTACAACAACTGGAAAGGCTGCAAAAATACCTCACAAAGAGGATTACTGGTCTCAAACAGATGCCTTATGCAGACCATCTCAAAAAACTCCAGCTTTACTCCGTCGCATATCGCCTACTCAGAGGTGATCTCTGCCTAACATACAAAACTATGTCAAACCCAGAGCTATTGGACATGCTCCAATTAAAGAAATCCCAATCCCTCCAAGCTACATGCTGTAGGGACCTAAACCTTGTCACCACAGTAAACAGAACATGCTGGATGGATAGATTCCTGTCCCAGAGACCTCCCATACTCTGGAACAGACTACCTAGCTATGTCAAACAGAGCTCCTCATTAGCACTCTACAAGAAAAATCTTGATGCTTGGATGGGTAATAGAAAATTCACCCCGGGGATCACTTCTGTGGTTCTGCTTGACAGGGGCACAGGAAAATAATTTTCTTGGGTGGAGAAAGCTACGGTACCTTTTTGGCTAGGTTTGTATAGGCCCAAGGGCCAATAGCCTAGTACCTACCTATGAACCTATGAACCTAGATAGCCCATGAGAGCATATCCATTGTTTTGCAGGTGTGTATACATATTTACACACCCCAAATGGGCTGCAGTGAAACTAGAACCCCTACCTATCTAGGCTTATACACTACAGATCACAGTACTTATCACATGCACCACATCTTAGTACTATACAGTCAGCTGGTAGTCTTAAGGTGGCTGACATCAGCAGGCCTTGTAGAAGAGGGCAGTTTGGAAGCCAGCAGCAAGTTACAGGCCCAAAAAGTGCTTAACCATTGCTACTG
The DNA here is from genome assembly GCF_019279795.1 of Protopterus annectens. Classification (NCBI taxonomy): domain Eukaryota; kingdom Metazoa; phylum Chordata; order Ceratodontiformes; family Protopteridae; genus Protopterus; species Protopterus annectens. The sequence continues at coordinate 278,974,238 of NC_056750.1, read as the reverse complement.
GATAGCCCATGAGATCATGTTCATTGTTTTGCAGTGGTGTATATATACACAAACACCAAGTGGGCTGCAGTGACATTAGAACACCTATCTATCTAGGCTTATATACTACAGATCACAGTACTTAGTGCATAGGCCACAGCTTACATCTGATACTATACTGTCAGCTGGTAGTCTAAAGGAGGCTGACAGCAGGCCTCATAGAATGGGGCAGTTTGGAAGCCAGCTGCAAGTCATGGGCCCAAAAAGTGCATACCTATTGCTGCTGGATAGCCCATGAGGGAATGTCTGTAGTTTTGCAGGAGTATATACATATACACATATACACCCCAAGTTGGCTGCAGTGAGATTCAAACCCCTAACTATCTAGGCTTATGCACTATAGATCACAGTACTTATCGCATATCTTCAACGGCTTACGCCTGATACTATATCGTCAGCTGGTAGTCTTAAAGTGGCTGTCATCAGCAGGCTTTGTAGAAGATGGCAGTTTGGAAGCCAGTAGTACATTACAGGCCCAAAAACTGCATAACCATTGCTGCTGGATAGCCCATGAGAGCATGTCTGTTGTTTTGCAGGCATGTATATAGTATATACACACACACACACACACACACACACACACACAGTGGGCTGCAGTGAGATTAGAACCCCTACCCTTCTAGGCTTATATACTATAATACTGTACTTATTGCATGCACCATGGCTTATGTCTGGTACTATATTGTCAGCTGGTAGTCTTAAGGTGGCTGACATCAGTAGGCCTTGTAGAAGAGGGCAGTTTGGAAGCCAGCAGCAAGTTACAGGCCCAAAAAGGGCTTAACTGTTGTTACTGGATAGCCCATGAGGGCATGTCCATTGTTTTGTGTGTGTGTGTGTGTGTGTGCACACACACACACACACACACACACATACACACACACACACACACACACACCAACTGGGCTGCATTGACATTAGAACTGCTACCTATCTAGGCTTATATACTATAGATCACAGTACTTATTGCATGTGCCACAGCTTACATCTGATACTATACTGTCAGCTGGTAGTCTTAAGGGGGCTGACATCAACAGGCCTTGGAGAAGAGGGCAGGTTGGAAGCCAGCAGCAATTCACAGGCCCAAAATGTGCAAACCATTGCTGCTGGATAGCCCATGTCTGTTGTTTTTCAGGAGAACACACACACACACACACACACACACACACACACACACACACACACACACACACACACACACACACACACACACACACACACACACACACACACACACACACACACACACACACACACACACACACACACACACATACGCTGCAATGAGATTAGAAACCCTACCTATCTAGCCTTATGCACTATAGATCACAGTACTTATCGCATGCACCACGGGTTACACCTGATACTATATTACCAGCTGGTAGCCTTAAGGTGGCTGACATCAGCAGACTTTGTAGAAGAGGGCAGTTTGGAAGCCAGTAGCAAGTTATGGGCTCAACATGTGAATAACCATTGCTGCTGGATGGCCCATGAGAGCATGTCTGTTGTTTTTCAGGTGTGTATACATACTCACACACACTCAGACTGGGCTGCAGTGAGATTAGAACCCCCTATCTAGGCTTATACACTACAGATCACAGTACTTATAGCATGGGCCACAGCTTACTTCTGATACTATACTGTCAGCTGGTAGTCTGAAGGTGGATGAGATCAGCAGGTCTTGTAGAAGAGGACAGTTTGGAAGCCATCAACAAGTTATGGAACAAAAAAGTGCATAACCATTGCTGCTGGATAGCCCATAAGGGCATGTATATATATATATATATATATATCTATACACACACACACACACACACACACACACACACACACACACACACACACACACACACACACACACACACACACACACACACACACACACACACACACACACACACACACACACACACACACACACACACACACACACACACACACACACACACTCACATAGGCTGCAGTGATATTAGAACCCCTACCTATCTAGGCTTATACATTATAGATCACAGTACTTATTGAGTGCACCACCGAGTAAGTCTGTTGTATATGTGATTGCAAACACAGTACTTGTGCATTACACAAACTAGGCTTGAATTGAACAGCATCTGTGACCTGCAGAGTGATATTGCTTCATACTGTTATCTGCATCTAGTATCCTATCGGTGAGATAACTGTTGTTATCCTAGGTATGAGTGTACAGTTACCCGTATGGCCGTATGTGGCTGCTTGCAGTTACATAGGCAACACTGTGAGCAAGGACAATGTGCCCTGTCCATACCCACATTGACACCATTATACATTACAGCACCTACTCACTTGCATCTGTCTACGTGGTGACATCCAGCAGGCATAGGGGTCTGTAGGTAAGAGGATTATGTAATGTTGTACCCTTAGTTTGGATCATTTGAGCAACATTACGGCTGTGTGATAGTGTAGTTTACTCACCATTATTAGGACATGTTGTTCACTGCAGACATCCACACACATACCTCTGTATATAGCAGAGATGTATATACATGTAGCTGTGTGTGTATGATATGTATATGTGTTATGTAGATATATGGGCAAAGTCTATGTATCATATTAATACATATATAGCTGTATACATCAGTATATATCTATTTGACACTACATAGCAATATATATACTATGCATGTAAGAGAGAGATACTGACAAATAGATATGTATATGTATATATCTGTATATATAGCCAGTTATACATAACAGATCATTTCAATGAAGGGCCAACAGAATTGTGCTCATTTTTACTAAGTGTACAGACATGCCCAGTGGGACTGTCAGTACTTATAATGTGATTCCAGGCCACACCTAGCTGTATTCCAGTCCGGGATTTTGTATGTTACAGACATTAACATCTGCTCCTGTTTCTGCAGTACTGTATTTCACTCCGGATGTCCACAGCATTTTCAAGCTGTCTGCTGTAGTAAATATGTGACTGAGATTGGTAATGTTACACCACAAACAGACTGACAGTCTGCATACCTCTCAACCATCCTGATTTTCACAGAATGTCTAGTGTTTTGCCTCGTATGTTTGGTCTGTTCCTCACACATTTGTGGTCTCCTGATGCTTTATAGAATGTTGAAATTAATACATTCTACTAACTACAGACAAACAATTGTGTATCAGACTTTATATCCATCAGAAAATATGTACTACTGCAACAACTTTAATTCAGAATAATGGGAAGCAGAGTCCCCTAATGTTTGATAGCTCACTTTTATTTGGACAAACTTTTGTATTTCCTCCTTAGCCTGTTCTGCATCAAAAAATGGCTTTGAACCTCCAGGAAAAAATATTCTAAAAACAGTTGGACACATCAGCTTGAATCTCACACTTTCCTTTCAACATTCACTGATTACTGGAATAAACTTGATCATTTTCCACAAGCACCCTATTGTCTCCAACTTTGCTCTTACAAGTTTTCTGTATTATTCTAAATATGACCACCAGTGGCACTCTGCCATCCCATTTAGCAGGACACCTTATGTCTGATGGGTTTTTTAACACCCCCCTCCCAGATGGTGCCCATTTTATTTAAAAGTAAACTTCAGCTTCCTCAGGTCAGAAATTCCTGCTGTAGCATCACTACTGGCACTTTATGGCTATGCCATAGCCCTGTTTCCCAGTCTAAGTCTATAGTGCATGCTACCATAACAGGGAGGGGCAATGTCAGACACAGTAGGAATGCCCATTGCCTTGGACGTGCAAAGCGACATGCATGCATGCTGTCCCAGGCTATAACATACATGCTGCTTGGAATGTACAGGTGGGATACACACAGTTTATCTCAGTGCAACCTACCAGGTGTGTGAGATTGAGAGTCACAGAGGGTGGGAGACATGCCATTTCTCTGGAGATTGTGAGACTTCAGATATGGAATAAATAATCTGCATGGTCTGTAGGTGATGCAGGGAAGCTTGACCCCTGGCAAAAAATCTGGTTTAAAACTTGCATGCTCCAGTATTATTCCTCAGAACATGGGTGGCACAGTGGCAAAGCAGATAGTGATGTTGCCTAACAAGAAGAAGTTTAGGTTCCCTGGTTCAATTCTTGGCTGGGGTGCCTTCTGTGCAGAGGCCACATGTCCTCCCTGTGCTTGCATGGGTTTTCTCCTGGTATTCTGGTTTCCTCACACATTCCAAAGACATACAGTAGGTGGATTGGACATTATAAATTAGCCATAGGTGTGAGTATGCATGCAAACGTGTGGTGTGGAAAGAACTACAGTGGTTGGGCTAGCCACCTGGCAGTATAAACCTTGGTTCTAAATGATTGTCACTGTTGAAGTGGCACCCCAACCAAAAAAAATTTGGGAAAAAGGGGTTGTGGATGTATGGATGTGCCAAAGCATGTCAGTTTTTTTGCAAACATTAAGCTGTTAAGGTTAGCACCACTGACGTTTCATTGATTTGTTCATATTAGGTAAATATGTATATATATATATACATATATAAATATAAATATATATATATATATATATATATATATATATATATATATATATATATATATATATACACATATATATCTACTATCTACAACCTTATCAGTAGAGTGGACAGGCTACTTAATATTGGAATCTCCAGAGATCAGGAAGATTATATTTGAAGTTGTTTTTTGATCTAAAATAAAGGATAAAATTCACTTATCTGTTTTAGGAAATGGAAGAAGCAGCTTATTGTAAAAGTTTTGGTTACTTAAATGAAAGCCTTAACAAATTACAGCAAATGTGATAAACTGATGGTTGTTGTGACTTATTTTTATATGTGTTTAAAGCAAATAGTTTCAGTGCTACAAGTTCTCAGATTATATGACACTGTGCATTCAACAAATCATAGAAAAGTTTTTGAAACTTCCTTAGGTATTTCCAGAGTCATAGCTAACTCAAAGTTGCAGAGCCAAAATAAAAAACGTCTTCTCAAATTTGAAGACTAGACACACACACACACACACACACACACACACACACACACACACACACACACACACACACACACACACACACACACACACACACACACACACACACACACACACACACACACACACACACACACACACACAGAAAAAAATATCCTTAATCAAGATTTTTCTTTGTACATTATCATTAAGTAGTGTTTTACAGTTAAAATGACATAGTCATTTACTATTATCCTATTATATTTAGGCAGATCCCACATAAAGGAATACCAAATAGTAAACATTTAAGTATACATCATTTTAGACTTGTTTGGGCCTTTTCTGAAATAGCCATAGTCTTCACAGGAAGCATAGCTCTTACCTGTCTCTGATTTTGCAAAACATCCCTGATTTTACCTCATATTTTTGCCTCGTCCCTCATAATTTTAAGATCACTGATGATTGCATTCAGTCAATGATGCCAGACATTAGGGTTTCATACTGCCTATTGCTCAGAGAATGTGTGGTGGTGCTGAAGTGAAAATGAAAAGTGACAAAGGTTTGTTTTTCCACTGTTAGGTTGGGGTAATTTAGTAAATGAGAAGAACTTGGTGGTAGTTAATTAAAAAGGGTATGAAAGAACTTTTGTTTTTACCTGTAATTTAGACTTCCAAGATATTTGGACAGTTGTTAACAAAAATTGGTCTATTTTTGCATTTAATAAAGAATATCTGTATATTTTTGGGCCACGTCTGAAATTTGTTTATAAGAAAGCCATTTGTTTTAAGACATTAAGCCCCCAAAACTGGAAAGGTAGGTATGAATAAATGTGAGCATTGCAAACTAGTAAAAAAAGGAATAAACAGACCTCCAGTAAATCCAGTGAATTTCAGCATAAACTCATAATCACAAACAAGAAAGAAGTCATCACTGGAACCAAGGCAGTAGAAGTGTACAAATCCAATTTAATATCACAAATTAAACACAGAAGTTAAAACTTTCACCCAGAGGGCTTCCTCAGGCATTTAAGCTACAACAAAAAGTATCTTAAAATTTATAGCTGATCAAAATAACCTAAATAAAATGGTTAACGAGTTTAAACACAATTATGTTTCTCTTTCATCAGTACTGGATGTGACGCTCATGCCTGGCCCCAGCAATCAAGGAGCCTCAATCCTCACTACTAACACCAGAGAGGGCATCTCATATATGAGGAAAGGATAACAAATACACACAGTAAAGTGCAATTTCCTTTAAGAGCACAAAGAGATCACAGTCAGTCCAGGGCTGGTTGCTCCCTTGCTCCCCAGGTCACCAATAAGACTCCCCACTGGCACAGCTATAGGGTCCAGATCTCAGCCTAGATGGTCAAGCTAAAATCTCCAGCACCCTCTCTGTCCAGCCAGTACTTCATGTCCCTGCCCAAGTAGCTGATGTCTACACTTTGCAATAAGTTTATACAACCACACAGGCACTCCTGGGGAAGGCTGGCACAGGTTCTCCAGCTGTGCCCCATTTACCCAGACTATATGGTAGTAATTACTGCCACCACTCAACTAATATTATCAGCTACCCAAAGGTCCTTAAAAGGGTGTCCAATTATTAGTGTGCAATATTATTATCCAATTGGTAAGTGTGACTAAACAGTCTTAAGGCTTATTAGAGTGACCTGGTACATGATCCTTATATACATGCAATGCACTCTTAGAGCTTAACTTATCTCTACACTAAACAGCCACAGTTAAAAGGTTTTAAAATATTTAATAATAAATAATTAAAACCACAAGACAATACCTTCTACTACACAGTGCTAGTCAAAAGAGTTCAGAGATCACACAAAAATACTAAAAATAAATCAGCAGTACAGTTCTGACATCACAGAAAAACACTTAGTCTAAACTTTATAGTCCTAGCTATTTCTAGAAAACACACTTCTAAAATAACTTACTTAAGACAAAAGGCAGTGCTGTAGGTTGGATGTCAAGACAAAAATGCTTAATCTCTGGTTTTCACTGTTTAAATTGAAACTGCGGTTCTACTAAAACATTACATCATATTTTACTCTTTCCTGGTGTCACAGGCTACACATTAACTACATTTACATTTTTAACATCTCCCTTTTTTTTATCTTGCAGCTGGTCAGGAACAGAGCAATAAAAATACATTTGCATGTTTAAATCTAGCAATTTAACTCTTGGTTAGAACAATAGAAAGAATTTCTTCATCTAGACTTTTCGGCACCACTGTCTATTTCAAAGGATCATCACATGCTTTTATTGGGTCAGTAGAGAGCACTGTTGCCACAGTTTTGTAACATCATTTCTTTACATTTAAGACAACAAGCATGTAGTTTACATTCATATTTACAAATGATAGAATTATGTACAAAATTCTATCTGGCTAGGCTGGCAGCCTTCACCCTTCTCTACCAGTCTTCACACTGGACTGCTGTGGAGAGAAGAAGATTACAGATAAGAAGAAAAAAGGATACAAATGTATTTTTCATCTGGGTTCTTAGGGATTCAAGGCACTACATAGACTTCATCAGTATCCTAGAGCCAGGTGTGCAGGATTCCAGCCTTCAGTTAAAGTACAGGCTTCTTGATGACAGCTTTCTGGTCTTAGGTTCCAGTGAAGAACTGGAGTGCCTGTTTTTAATTATCCAGCTGCTGTGGGGGTATAGGCTAGATCTTGATTGGTCAGCTTGTGAGGAGGAGGATCCTTGGAAACTTTAAATACTTGTAGATTTGCTCAGTGTAATGCTGTTTAATGTTGGGTTGCTCTAAAGACAAGAAGACTACAAAGCCCTTTTCCATCTGGGTTCCTATTGATGCAGCACGCTATACGGACTTCATCATCTTCCAAGGGCTAGGTCTGCAGTGTACCAGCCTCTGGTGAAAGCACAGGCTTCCCCAGGTTAGCTACTGTTGCTTGGGTTCCAGTTTAGGGTTGGAGGCCTTGTTTTAATTGTCTATCTTTAGTGAGATGTTGGCAGGATTTTGATTTTCAGTTTCTGCAGGGCAGAACATTACACTTTTTAAATAACTAGAGGCTTGCTCAGTTCAGTGTTCTTTAGTACTTCTACTACTCCAAAGACAAGAAGACTACAGCAAAGGAGAAAAAGGCAACAAATCCCCTTTTTTTTCATTTATGTTTCTACATGTTCAATGCATTAGAAGCACTTCATCATATTCCTAGGATCAGATCTGCAGTGTTCCAGCCACTAGCAACTTCGATATAAGCGATACCTGAACTTAGTCTTCAATGAAGGACTGGAGTAGAATAATGATGTTAAATAATCGTGGAGGTGCTGTTTGTCTGGTAAATATATTGTTTAGTGTGAAAATACTGCTTTGTTATATAATTCAGCATTTGAATGACTGTTTATATAAGAAATGTGATTTTAGATTGTAATATGGTACAGACTGGTATAATATACCAGATATTAAGGTAAGGTACTGAACAAACAACAGACAATTACTGGAAACGTCTTGTTTAGTAATGTTAAAAGGCAGAGCTATAAAAAACAAAAGAGAGTCATTTGCCTCTTTGTGCAGTGATTATTACTTTGGAAGAGATGTTTACCTTTCAGTGCAGAGGGTTGTTGTTTAGAAATGACAGTTGGCTCTTGTTGCCAACGAAAAATTTAAACAGGAGTGGAGTCTCTTATTGTTGGGTCTTGCTTATAGAAACTTGACTGAGGAATATCAAGAAGATTCTACTAGAATACCCAAGTAAAGAAATGCTAAAGCTTTACCAGAGACAATTTAGCGGTTTGCTGCAGGTGGAAAGCCTGAATGGAAAGTAAGACTTTACTTGGGATTCAGAAACAACTAACATAATGCATTACCTGAAATTGCTCTGTGATTGGTAATGCAGAGTCCGGCTGATTCTGAGACACAGGCAGTATAGTCTTTCTATTCAGTGAAATAGGGTATCATGCTATGGAAATGACCAACATTATGACAAAACAAATTATGAATGCAAATGAGGATAAACAACATGGTAAAGAGATTCAGAAATGTATAAAAATTGTGCAGTGAGTCACACCAGGCAAAAATTTGTACACCATCATTTCTTGGTGAATAGAGAGAGAGAGAGAGAGAGAGAGAGAGAGAGACTAGGCATTTTCTGCAGTTTTCACATTTGGTACATGTAAAACCTACACTGGCAATTTGTGTGGGGTGAGTTTCGACAGAGTAATCTTAGTGGTGATGAAAGATATGTCCAGGAGCCTTATTTCATGCCACTGATATAGAACCCACAGAAAACAGCCGAGATGGCATACAACTCCATACTCTTACAGATCCACAACATTACTGAGTATGTGCTTGAATTGATGAAAGCCCATTTCCACTGCTAAGATGCCTCCAGTGATATACTGAAACAGGCTCCTGAAACCTGCAACAAGATATTTGTTGTCCATACAATGCCTCACAATGGTGGTATGCAGATATCTAGAGCAGTAGAGGACCAAACAAGACCACAGTCAGTGGTGGAGAAGTCATTGGAAGAACTAGTTGCAGGGGAAGTTCATGCAATGTAGAGGCAGTTGCAATACACTGCAGGACTGTGAAAGAGATGGGAATAATCCAGTGCACAACTATGGACCAAAACAGAATAAAAAAACAGTAAAAACGATGCATGCAGTACTACATCCAAGCTATGTGGCACAGTGCACTAACTGGCCATGCTATGCATTAGATATTACCTAACCTATGTAACACAGCAGGAAGGGCAGTTCATAATTATCATTTGCACAGATGGGTTGGGACACAGTGACAGGGATCAGTAATGTCTACAGTGGTGGCAGGGGGTGGACTGGTATGTAGAAAGGAGTGTGTTACATGGCTAGGTGATTGGAGGGAGATGAGTATTCTGTGCAAGGGGGGTGCTTTCTGAGGGAAGACTGTAACCTGATATTGTGGCTACTTGTTCAGTACTTTCAAGGGACACAGGTACTGCAGATGCTATTGTGCTGCACAGACATGGCTGTGAGAGATGACATGGGACTTCAGGTAGGAATGACCAAGACCTGAATGTCTATGGCTATGGGTGCATCCCCACTGAGGAGTTACACTGCCAAACACTGCTTGCAATTACAGTGGTGAACTTTCATGACCTTAACTGACTGGCTGTGCCATAGCCATGACATTCATGTAGGCTACATTTGCTGGGTGGCCACGCCATGATAGACCAGGTTCACCTTTAATCAGTGGTGCTGAGGAGGTATGTATATGTCTTTGATCTACCTGTTCTATAGTGTGCACTTACAGTGAAGGCAGAGGAGTGTAAGCCACTGGAATGCATTGTCCTTAGTGTGGAGGCAGACAGCCCCAGGGAAGGCAGTGAAGGCACTTGGGTGCCTGTCCAACACAGACTGATGAGGTGATCTATCCATTGCTCACCCTCATCTGTGTTATCACATAGGCCACACAGTACACTAGTTAACATTGCCATGGCAGTGGTAGCATCTACCTGTGCCTGGATCACTGCCCTGCATATCCATTATATTATTCCAATTGTGTATGCAATTCAGACAGTGAACTGGAGCCATGCTATTAATGGCCAATGGCCTGCCAATCCATGCTGCTGTCCCCATGGTCTGTGGAGACACCAATGCTCATTGCTATTGCATGAGCAGGAGGCAAAGGTGCTCCTGTGTGGGACTAATGGGCATTAACTGTCCTTCCACACTTGCGCGAGAGATGGGTCAAGTTCCACAGGCAACAGAGATGTGGCACTGGACTTGGGTAACAGTAGTGCCTTGCATAGTTACCATTGCTGACAGTGGCACTGAACCATCATAAACTGCTAGAATTAGGTCACCACCATTGTCAGGCTCTGCTGCAGCACTGACATCAGGTATGACCTATTCCACTCCCATGATCATAACACCTGTGAAAGACAAACATCCTTGTGCAAAACTGTAATATGTGACAATCCCATTCCCAAGTGCTACAAGAACAATAAAGGTAATGGTGTTTGCACAGAATGTAAGCAAATGTACCTTGTGCTGTATGCTATCATGCCTGCATCCCAGATACTCATGTAAGAAAGATAGATGTTTAACATTTCTAAGCTTACAGCACTGCAGTGCCACAGCACCATGTTACTGACATACAGCAATACCAGTATGGCTCATCTACCACAGAGATATGGGATAGTGCAACCAGTTAAACCCCAACAGCAAGTCCTTCAATGGGTGCTCAAGTTCTTTCAATTTTGCCAGACAGGAACATCAGGAACTCGTCCAAGTTGGTGAGGGTGTTCTCTGATGGTAGACCCTCACCCCTGGCCACTGTCTCCTATCCAATTGTTTGTACCTTTGTGTGGGCATTCAGAATCATATTGGTGACCCTGTAATGGGCATGTTGTGCTGAACTGGTGCTATCACCTACAGTGTTGAGATCCAAAATAGGCTCTCACCACACACATTCCTGGAAGATTTGGTTGGTCTCCTCATTGCTGAGAATTTACTAGCCATGCTCACGGAGAGCCTTCAGTGACACTTTAGTCTCTGACTGGGGGAACTTCTCAAGCCAATTATGCTCTTTGTTGACATGTGCATTTCTTCCATAGTTGGGCATACCCATTGTTAGTAACGGTGCACAAATATGTGCGACGTAAGCTGTACCACTCCCACACTCATGAGGCAACAACAGCTGTAACAAGTGCTATGGCTGTTATAACCCAGTACCACATGTCACTTTTCCATATAGGTCTATTAGGGAAAAATGTAAAGAGGCTGTGTTATAACATGCATCTGGTCATCTGCCTGTGATGTGCCCAATAAATTGCAACCAATATGTACCCTGACAGTTAATCACATCCTGCATTGCTTATCAGGTCTGCCTCCCTTGCCTTACCCTATTCACTATGTACAATACCTGAAATGCTGTTACAGAGTGGGTACATTCCAACACATTCCTCTTTGTCTCAGATGCCTTCCAAGTACTTACTCCTCAGCCATACATCTGATGGGTTACTAATACCTGGAACTGTGCCCTATCTGCTCTCATTTACCATTTCAACTCACTCACTGCACCCCATACCCTTGTCTGCAACTTGCTTTGGTACAAGTTTTTTCACTAGCCTAGGTCTTGTCTTCAGAAAAGGAAATACCTTATTCTATGGCATGTTTCTTATGGTGTTGCTGTTTCTCCTCATATGTTGCTGCCATGGTCATTTGTCAACCAAACAGCATATTATTCTGCACACATTTCATAAGGCTAAATGATTAGCATCTTCACCCTGAGATCTTTGTCTAACACTTGCAACATTATATGTTGATGTCTCAAGTGCTTCTTCTCAGTTATCTTTTGAAAATGTTGGAAAGTCACAAGACCCTTTTGTCATGCAAAGGCTACACATAGCAAACAAGTAATGATTCCAATGTAGCCTGTGCTCATTCCTGAATGAGTGAACTTGGTAGCAGACTGCCTTCTAAAAATCTGTTTTATCTTGTAAACAGTAAGTTTACTACAGTAGTATGACAGCTGTAAATGACTGATATACAACACCAAAAGTATTTATAAGTCATTGCAGAATTTTGAGAAAACATGGGATACTATTGATATTATTAAAATACATTCCATGGCCTCCCATCCACTTTGTGAGGAGTTGTGTGTGAATTAAAGGACCACCTACACTCATCATCACACCAGCATGACCTCCATCAGCACATTACCCTCTGATCTCTCTGGCTTGACAGTTTCTTTCTTTTTTTGAGGTGGGGTGTGCACATGCCAAGAGCAACATGCTTCTTCAGTCACAGAAACAGTTTTGCAGCCAACCCAAATGAAAGCAAACCTATATGCAAATTAACAAGCATCAAAGAAAACCTGCATGCATGTGAATACATTTTCAAAATGATGTCCCAATGGACTTCTGGTATGGTAAAGTAAGACGAGTGTGTGTCTCAGGTCACTCCTTCTTCTTCTTCTTTTGGCTTTTTCCCGGTTAGGGGTCACCACAGTGGATCACCTTGTCCACTCATGATTGGCAGTGGAGTTTTACGGTGTTGAATTGCCAGCCCAGTGCCCAACCTTCCACAGAAGGCACACACACGCACACACTCACACCTAGGGCCAATTTAGAGTGTCCAATCCACCTGCAGCATGTCTTTGGGATGTGGGAGGAAACCGGAACACCCAGAGGAAATCCACGCGACCACAGGAAGGACATGCAGACTCTGCATAGAAGGCACCCCAGCCGAGGATCGAATCGGAGAACCTCTTGCTGTGAGGCGGCAATGCTAACCACTGCACCACTGTGGCTGCCCTTGTCTCAGGTCACTCCTAAATAGTTTATAAAAACTAACTATACCTTTGTGTTTGCCTTGCAAAAGTTAATAGAATGGTTATTGACTGACAGTTTTTTTATATACATAAAGAAAACATGCACTAAATTGAAAAAAAAAATAATGCGATTAAAGGCTACTGAATATATTGGGAGACAGATTAGAAAAAGTAAGCAGTTGTCTTTGGTAAAGTTGGGGAATGCTGGATTTCATTGATGTTACAAAGATGCAATTGCAGCTGAGGAACAAACACTGAAGGAATAGCTCCATCAGCTTGAAGATGAAGTAAGAAATGCTCAGAAACAAGCAGCTTGATCAAAGGGAGAGGGATCAGAGAACGACTTCTATGTTGATGGGATAGACTGCCACAATTATGAAGCATTATAATTTGGCAGCATGGACTGGCTTGCAAGCAAACCTGACAAATTAAAAGAGCATATAGACTCTTCTAACTACGGTGGAAATATGGCAACCAGGCAACCCCAACATGTTGAGATCTGGGAATTTTTCTTTAAGGGATCAGTTCTTGCCTTTACTTTGGAATTCCTATAAAATCTGCAAAGTAGGGAAAAAAATAATCATTTTTAAAATGACTTTTCAGTTCTGCCTCAAAGAAATTGAGTCCAGTTCTTGGAAACTATAAATAATTGCAGGATAAAGATCTCATTTTTTTTTCATAATTTACTTTCTATCTGGGTCTAAACATTTAGTTTAGATACGCACGAAGCCTTGAGCTGTGAGTTACACTATGAGTTTGAGGAGGCAAATGGCAGCTCCATGAACAAACTGAAGGAAAAGCAAGACAGTCCACAGGATAATGGAGGTGTTATAGCTGATGAGCAAAAAATAGAAAAATAAAGCAGTAGTTGGGTTGGAGGACAAAGTTTTCCTGATTTTTAATATAGGTTGATAGGTTAATGGGCAAATACTAGGCTATCTGTCTGCATACTATTACAAGTCTAGCCAATAACCAGAGGTCAGAATCAAAGCCAGTATCCTATATGGAATCTAGCAAAGGCAGAAAGCAGTCTTTGCAGAAAAAAAATTACTCTGGATGAAATGAGTTATTGCTGAGTCTCTGATTTGAGAATAAAATTTTAATTTCTTTCTTATTATGCATTTCATGAAATAAACGTGCAAATATTTTTACTTCGTATTAAATGTGGTATTTTACAAATGATACGCATGTAACTTGAGTATATATATTTTTTTAAGTAATACACTACCTCAATGAGTTTTTTTAACAAGCAGATTATGGCAAGATGTATGCAGAGCGATGGGAGATAGAGAATACAAGACAATTCAGATAAGGCAATTCAAAAGCTGTGGGAAAGGTCACTGTGAATAATAAACTGCCTAAATATGGAATCTTTTGTTGTGAAAAGCTAATCCTGGGGGAATATGTGATAGGTTATACCTGTGGAAAAGCGCAAGTTGAGGAGATTTCATAATTGTGCTTATAGTATATTTGTGTATATGGTTCCTCATTTACCATATCTGGGATAGTTTTAAATGTTATATCCAATTAAAAATGAATACATTGCATAACTGCTTTAATTGCTAAAATGGTTACTTAATACCATAAGTTATCATACTGTTCCTGAATGTAAGGGGATTCCGAGTGAGATTCATAAGGAAATGTATATGGGTGCCTCCTGCTAGCTGGGCTTGATTATACCAGGCATGCATGGTTTACTATTGGCATTGTAAGGAAAATTCTGGAACTAATGTGTAATGTGGAACAAAGGCAAATGTAATAGTATGATATAAATAGTAATGTGAAAGGCAATGGGTAGCATAACAAATGTGGATGCTTTGCATCCTGTCTCTGTGTTTGGTAAAATAAATTAGCATTTTAACTAGAAAGGCAGATAGGGGACAACCCTGCTGCTACGTATTATTTGAATAACTAAGTGTGGTCTTTTTGGTGCTGCACATGAGTGCATAATCTGGCTGGCAAGATACATAGAGCTACACATGCAAAGCTTCAAATGTTGGAAACCCACAGTAATTTCTGAGTTACATCTTCATTATCGTTTCCCCAGTTGTAACCCCAACTGCAGTTTCAGACTAAGGTGAAGCTCTGATGCCAATGATAATGTGAAACTAACTGAATATTTGCTCTGTGCTTAGTGTTGCTGGTGGTGAATTCTTAGTGTGGCTTACACAAATAATTAGTAATTTTGACTGTTTGAATTACTAAATTTGAGTAGCATGGGACTTTGCACTGAAGACCATCAGTTAAGCTGCATGGGGTATTGCAACAGTAGGTTCATAGGTAAGTACTAGGCTACCTGTCATCACAGGTCATTTTAAGTCTATCCACTTTCCCTTTTGGTGCTTGAATTAACCTATCTCACTTGTTGCTAGACTGGCCTTACCCATCCCACAGTGAATACTTATATATTACCCCTAGTTAGAATAACTGGGATCACACTATAGATAATTTGAGTGGACATATGCATGGGATAAAGGATTTAGGCACTGCCTCTGTCCATTAGTAGTACAGGGAAAGCCCTGGGGTATTTTTTTTTTAATTAACCATCCATAGATCCAAGCTGTGTTTGAATTTGGACAGGGATGAGCTTTGTTTAATATGGCTGGCAAGTCTGTTCCAGAGCAGTGGCATCCTTTTTGGGATGTACCCATTCCTCCAAACCATTCAGTTGATGTTGCAGAAGATGTTTAGGTTTGTAGACTGAGTACTTCTGATGCCATTTGACTTGTTGATGTTTTGGTAGGTCCATCAGTATTGGGTCGGAGGATGCCTTGTATCAGTCTGCAGGATACTGTGTTTAGTGTCAAGGCTTTGAGTTGGTTCATGTAGGAAATATTTTTAGGCCTTGTATCCTTTTAGTAATGTATCTCTGTGGGAGTTCCAGTTGTTTGTGCCTGGACAGATACATGTCAAAAGGGGCAATATATTCAATGACTGGCCTAATGAGGGCTGAGTAAAGATGGACAATGACAACCCTAGATCTAGACACAATTCCTTTGTTTATAAGCTGCATTATATAGAAGGACTTTCTTATGACAGCTGACACACATTGATCAACTGTTAGGCAACTGTCCACATAAGTTCTCAAATCCCAAACAAGTGGGTCAACTCTAGGGGGAAACTGCCAATGGGGCAATGGGTATCTGGAGTATATTTTTTGTTGTTATATATACAATTCATTTATTTTGACTGAATTATGCAGACTGTTTACGTTATCAATGCAGTGTGAGAATGGTGTGCATTATTTGTCTTTATTGTGACTATGGAGAATTTTTCAGAATATGGTAAAAATTATGTTGTTAACTGGCTATACTGTGACAATGAAAAGCTATCTCATGTTTATAAAAATCCTACATTTCTTAGGCTTATAGGTAGTGGGTAAATGGAGAAAGAAGAGGATACCTTGCAACTTTTGTTATCAGAAGATGACATAGCAGACAGAGAGTTGTCTGCACGTTGGATAAAGAGGAATAAGTTTGGGGAGAGGCATTAATCCTTGTTTTGAAGAGAAGAAATAAAAGTGGATAAAATGTTGTATATCTATTGATTATGTACAAAAATAGTTTGTTTTAGTATCTGGATTAAATTGAACGCCATACATGGATGTATTTCTTGCAGCAAGGCCAGAATTCTTGGTTGTCTGAAGTCTTGGCAAAGTTGAGAGTACAACGACAAGAAGGCAAGTAGGAGGTAATTATTATCTTAAATATATATATATATATATATATATATATATATATATATATATATAAAATGAAAACATATTTAAGGCAATCATGTCCTAGGGCTCTGGCACTGCAAGAGATACATCTTGATGAAGCTAAGTATAAAACATACTTTACAGTAACTGGATGAGGGTGGTCCTTTCAGCAGGCCAGGAGCGCAGGAGTGGTCATCCTTCCATTAAGAACGTGTTCTCTTACAACAGATGAAACATTATGCTAAATAAGAGTGTTGTTTTGTGGAGTTAAATGTTTCTTGGGTGAATCCAGATTTATTTTCACTGTATACTTTTCACCAGAATTGTCAGGAGAGGGAGAGGTTTTACAGAGACCATGAAGAGGGAGGTCACCTTCAAGAATATGTATTCACCTATATGGGAAACTGAAATATGGTGGCCAAGTATCAATGATGTTGAAGATGGCTTCAGAGTAGTGTAAAATCCCAGACTAGGGATACGTGAGGTGGCTTTATAGAA